>NC_057809.1:549090594-549092286 GCF_018294505.1 Triticum aestivum | reverse complement strand
GGTGTCACCGTCGTGCATCATCAGATGAGGTCCCCAAGGAGAGCGCCTCAGGGTCGATCCGGTCGAGAGGCAATTCGAGAAGATTCTTCACCCAATTGATGTCCCTCATAACATCTTCCTATCCATGCATTATTTCCCTCATGCGGCAAGTGCTGCAGCGGACATCCATACGAGCACAGATAAATAAACCCAGCAGCCACCACCCTAAGGGCATAAAGCGGGTTGTGGGGAATCTGCACGCGTTGGTGTGACACCAATGGATGGGGTCATGTGCCGAGCTCGGAGGGAAGCCGCCATAGGTGGCCACTTCAACGACCTCCCTCGGCAGGTACCATCACACACATCTCCAAGTAGACCGCTACTTGCATCTTCCTAACCCAATCAACATTGTAACAGATTGATATCATCTGCAACATGTTCCACCAAAAGCTACTGATAACTGAAACTTCGGTAAAGCTGAGTCCGTTGGTCATTTCTTTTGTTCGCACGCAGCCATTAATGCTGAAACATCGTCTTAGTCATATCTTGCCCAATTCCTGCCTTGCCTGCAGTTGCATGCAATAAATTAGCCACACGGGTTAATTACGTGTGTTAATTTGCTAGACAGTTAATGGGTCCATTTAATGTGAAAATTATAATAGAGTGTTGGACGAAAAATCACATTAATTATGAAGATTATCTCTTTTTTGGATGTAACAATCATATTAATTGTAAAGAGTATAATTATTTGAATGGGAGGATCATGTTAATTATGGAAAGTATTATCGAGTGTTTGATAGTAGGGTCACTTTAATTATGGGGAGTATTGTTTTTGGACTGAGAGGACCATGCTAATTATTGAAAGTTTAATTGAGTGATTAACAGAAGGACCACTTTAATTATGAAGAGTATCATTCCCGGATATGAGTATCACATTAATTATAAAAAGTATTATTATCAAGCCTAAAACAATAGGATCACGTTAATTATGAAAAGTATCACCTGGTCATTAATGCAAAACAATTTGTAAACCAAACACAGAATAATTTTAGTGAGACCGGTTAATTATGCGTGTTAATTAGCTAGACAGTTAATAAGTACGTCTAATTTGGAAAGTATAATCGAGCGTTGGTCGGAAAAATCACATTAATTATGAATATTATCTTTTTTGGATGTAATGATCATATTAATTATAAACAGTATGATTATTTTAACTAGAGGGTCATGTTGATTATGTAATGTATTATCGAGCATTTGACAGTAGGGTCACTTTAATTATGGAGAATATTTTTTGGATTGAAGGATCACGTTAATTATGAAAAGTTTAATTGAGTGTTTAACAGAAAGACCACTTTAATTACGGAGAGTGTCATTCTTTGGATGTGAGTATCACATTAATTATGAAAAGTATTATCAAGCCTAGAATGGGAGGATCGCGTTAATTATGAAAAGTATCAGCAAGTCATTAATGCAAAACAATTTGCAAACCAAACACCAAATCAATTTAGAAATCAAGCTATTAATGCAATTAATTAGCCAAACAATTAATTACGCGTGCAATTAACTAATTTTGTTTAAGTAGAGACTTTTTCATGACAAATCGATTATAAATAAGGGCATTAATGCAATTAATTATTTAGTAAGACTTAATTAGGATACAAATAATTAATTGTAGGAAGTTTTTTCAACCGTGTCTCTACTATTAAAGGGGAA
>NC_057809.1:549063464-549090279 GCF_018294505.1 Triticum aestivum | reverse complement strand
CCCCACACGCACAAGAAAAACCACCTCCTTTGCTTCATAAAAAAGAAAAGACAAAACAAACCGAAAAAGATCGTCCTCCTTCCCCATCCGCCGATGATCTACTACCTTTCTGCCACCGAGCTGGCATCCTATGAAACAATGACACGCATCAGCGTTGATCCGATGTCACCGTCTTGCGTCATTAGATGTGGTGCCCAAGGAGAGCGTGTCGGGGTCGATCCGGTCAAGATGAAATTCGAGAAGAGTCTTCACCCAATCGATGTCCCTCATACCATCTTCATATCCATGCATTATTTCCATCATGCGGCAAGTGCTACAGTGGACATCCAGATGAGCACATGTAAATAAAACCAGCAGCCACCACCCTAAGAGCATAAAGCAGGGTGTGGGGAATCTGCACACATTGGTGTGACACCAATGGATGGGACCATGTGCCAAGCTCGAAAGGAGGCCGCCATGGATGGCCACTTCAACGACCTCCCTCAGCAGGTACCATCACACACTTCTCCAAGTAGACCGCTACCTGCAACTTCCTAACCCAATCAACATTGTAATAGATTAAAGCCATCTGCCACATGTTCCACCAAAAGCTACTGATAACTGTAATGTCGGTATATCTCTACTTCTAAAGGGGGAGTCCATTGGCCGTTTCTTTTGTGAGCATGCATCCATTAATGCTGAAACATCGTCTTAGTCATATTTTGCCGAATTCCCGCCTTGCACACACTTGTGTGCAATTAATTATCCATACGGGTTAATTACATGTGTTAATTAGCTAGACAGTTAATAGGTCCATTTAATTTGAAAAATATAATCGAGTGTTGGACAAAAAATCACATTAATTATGAAGATTATCTTTTTTGGATCCAACAATCATATTAATTATAAGGAGCATAATTATTTGAACGGGTGGATCATGTTAATTATGGAAAGTATTATCAAGCGTCTGACTGTAGGGTCACTTCAATTTTGGGAATATATTTTTGGATTGAGAGGATCACGTTAATTATCAAAAGTGTAATCAAGTGATTAACGGAAGGACCACTTTAATTATTGAGAGTATCACTCTATGGATGTGAGTATCCCATTAATTATGAAAAGTATTGGCCCTGTTTGGATACTCTAACTCAGTTAGAGGTTAGAGTTAGATTCTAACCCTGAACTAACACTGAACTAACTCTAACCAAAGAGATGTTTGGACGGCAGGGTTAGATGGAGCGCGGATACGGCGATGCGTCTTCACGGGCGGTGCGAGAGGGAGGGAGGTAGAGGACGAGAAGCTTCGAGGAAGTGGGGAGGGATCTGCTGCGGGAAGAGCGAGAGAAAATGATGTTTTTAGTGGTACCGAGAAGAACTAACCCAAATAAGCACATCATGGCTGGGTTAGTTTTTAGGGTGGGTTAGATGCATCTAACCCAAACTAACCCTCCTGTTTGGATATTTTTGGGTTAGTTAAGTCCAAACTAATCCAAACTAACTCTAACCCATGGATCCAAACAGGGCCATTATCAAGCCTAGAATGGGAGGATCGCGTTAATTATGAAAAGTATCACCACATCATTAATGCAAAACAACTTGTAAACCAATCACCAAATCAATTTAGAAATCAAGCCATTAATGCAATTAATTAGCCAGACAACTAATTACACGTGCAAATAATTAATTCCGTTTAATTAGAGATTTTTTCGCGACAAATCAGTTATGAAATAAGGGCATTAATGCAATTAATCATTTAGTCAGACTTAATTAGATTGCAGATAATTAATAGTAGGAAGTTTATTTAATCGTGTCTCTACTATTAAAGTGGAGTTGGGAACTGTATTGGTACACCCAACTCCCCTCCCCTTGATCTCTCCTACAAAAACCATCTGTCCGCACCTCCCCACACACATACAAGAAACCCACCTCTGTTGCCTCACGAAAAAAGAAAAGATAAAACAAATAGAAAAAGATCGTCCTCCTCCCGACACCCCCTCCCCCGATGATCTTCTACGTGTCGCATCATCGGGCTGGCATCGTCTGAAACAATGACACACCTCAGCGTTGATGCAATGTCCGTCCCCCCACACGAAAACCATCTGCCTGCACCTCCCCACACACACACACAAGAAAATGCACCTCATTTTCCTCATAAAAAAAGAACAAATAGAAAAAGATCGTCCTCCTCCCTCCGACGATATACTACATTCCTGCCGCCGGGTTGGCATCCTCTAAAACAATGACACGCGTCAGTGTTGATCCGGTGTCACCGTCGTGCATCATCAGATGAGGTGCCCAAGGAGAGCGCTTTAGGGTCGATCCGGTCAAGAGGTAATTCGAGAAGAGTCTTCACCCAATCGATGTCCCTCATACCATCTTCCTATCCATGCATTATTTCCATCATGCGGCAAGTGCTGCAGCGGACATCTAGACGAGCACAGATAAATAAACCCATCAGCCACCACCCTAAGAGCATAAAGCGGGTTGTGGGGAATCTGCACACGTTGGTGTGACACCAATGGATGGGGTCATGTGCCGAGCTCGGAAGGAGGCCGCCATGGATGGTCACTTCAACGACCTCCCTCAATAGGTACCATCACACACATCTCCAAGTAGACCGCTACCTCCATCTTCCTACCTGAATCAACATTGTAACAGATCGATGTCATCTGCAACATGTTCCACCAAAAGCCACTAATAATTGAAATGTCGGTATATCTCTACTTCTAAAGGGGGAGTCCGTAGGCCGTTTCTTTCATTTGCACGCAACCATTAATGCTGACACATCGTCTTAGTCATATCTTGCCCAATTCCTGGCTTGCCCACAGTTGTGTGCAATTTATAAGCCACACATGTTAATTACGTGTTTTAATTAGCTAGACATTTGATAGGTCCGTTTAATTTGAAAAGTATAATCGAGTGTTGGACAAAAAATCGCATTAATTTGAAGATTCACTTTATTTGGATGCAAAAATCATATTAATTATAAAGAGTATAATTATTTAAATGGGAGGATCATGTCAACTATGGAAAGTATTATGAAGCATTCTATAGTAGGTTCACTTCAATTATGGGAATATTTTTTTTGGACAGAGAGGATCACATTAATTATTAAACGTGTAATCGAGTGATTACCGGAAGGACCACTTTAATTATAGGGAGTACCATTCTATGGATGTGAGTATCACATTAAGTATGAGAAGTATTATCAAGCCTAGAACGGAAGGATCACGTTAATTATGAAAAGTATCACCAAGTCATTAATGCAAAACAATTTCTAAACCTATCACCGAATCCATTTAGAAACCAAGCCATTAATGCAATTAATTAGCCAGACAATTAATTACGCGTGCAATTAATTATGGAAAGTATTATCGAGCATTTGATAGTAGGGTCACTTTAATTATGGGGAATATTGTTTTTGGACTAGAGGACCATGCTAATTATTGAAAGTTTAATTGAGTGATTAACGGAAGGACCACTTTAATTATGAAGAGTATCATTCCCAGATATGAGTAGCACATTAATTATGAAAAGTATTATTATCAAGCCTAAAACAAGAGGATCATGTTAATTATGAAAAGTATCACCTTGTCATTAATGCAAAACAATTTGTAAACCAAAAACTGAATAAATTGAGTCAGACCAATTAATTACACGTGTTAATTAGCTAGACAGTTAATAAGTATGTCTAATTTGGAAAGTATAATCGAGCGTTGGACGGAAAAATCACGTTAATTATGAATATTATCTTTTTTGGATGTAATGATCATATTAATTATAAACAATATAATTATTTTAACTAGAGGATCATGTTAATTATGTAATGTATTATCCAGCATTTGACACTAGGGTCACTTTAATTGTGGAGAATATATTTTGGATTGAAGGATCACGTTAGTTATGAAAAGTTTAGTTGAGTGTTTAACAGAAAGACCACTTTAATTACGGAGAGTATCATTCTTTGGATGTGAGTATCATATTAATTATGAAAAGTATTATCAAGCCTAGAATGGGAGGATCGCGTTAATTATGAAAAGTATCAGCAAGTCATTAATGCAAAACAATTTGCAAACCAAACACCAAATCAATTTAGAAATCAAGCTATTAATGCTATTAATTAGCCAAACAATTAATTACACGTGCAATTAATTGATTTTGTTTAAGTAGAGACTTTTTCATGAAAAATCGGTTATAAATAAGGGCATTAATGCAATTAATTATTTAGTCAGACTTAATTAGGATGCAGATAATTAATTGTAGGAAGTTTTTTCAACCGTGTCTCTACTATTAAAGGGGAAGTAGGGCCCCTCCCCTTGACCCCCCCCCCACGAAGACCATTTGCTTGCACCTCCCCACACGCACAAGAAAAACCACCTCCTTTGCTTCATAAAAAAGAAAAGACAAAACAAACCAAAAAAGATCGTCCTCCTTCCCCACCCGCCGATGATCTACTACCTTTCTGCCACCGAGCTGGCATCCTATGAAACAATGACATGCATCAGCGTTGATTCGATGTCACCGTCTTGCGTCATCAGATGTGGTGCCCAAGGAGAGCGTGTCGGGGTCGATCCGGTCAAGATGCAATTCGAGAAGAGTCTTCACCCAATCGATGTCCCTCATACCATCTTCATATCCATGCATTATTTCCCTCATGCGGCAAGTGCTACAGTGGACATCGAGATAAGCACATGTAAATAAAACCAGCAGCCACCACCCTAAGAGCATAAAGCAGGGTGTGGGGAATCTGCACACATTGGTGTGACACCAATGGATGGGGCCATGTGCCGAGCTCGAAAGGAGGCCGCCATGGATGGCCACTTCAATTACCTCCCTCAGCAGGTACCATCACACACATCTCCAAGTAGACCGCTACCTGCAACTTCCTAACCCAATCAACGTTGTAACAGATTAATGCCATCTGCAACATGTTCCACCAAGAGCTACTGATAACTGTAATGTCGGTATATCTCTACTTCTAAAGGGGGAGTCCATAGGCCGTTTCTTTTGTGAGAATGCATCCATTAATGCTGAAACATTGTATTAGTCATATTTTGCCCAATTCCCGCCTTGCACACACTTGTGTGCAATTAATTATCCATACGGGTTAATTGCATGTGTTAATTAGCTAGACAGTTAATAGGTCCGTTTAGTTTAAAAAATATAATCGAGTGTTGGACAAAAAATCACATTAATTATGAAGATTATCTTTTTTTGGATCCAACAATCATATTAATTATAAAGAGCATAATTATTTGAACGGGTGGATCATGTTAATTATGGAAAGTATTATCAAGCGTCTGACTGTAGGGTCACTTCAATTTTGGGAATATATTTTTGGATTGAGAGGATCACGTTAATTATCAAAAGTGTAATCGAGTGATTAACGGAAGGACCACTTTAATTATCGGGAGTATCACTCTATGGATGTGAGTATCCCATTAATTATGAAAAGTATTGGCCCTATTTGGATACTCTAACTCAGTTAGAGGTTAGAGTTAGATTCTAAACCTGAACTAACTCTAACCAAAGAGATGTTTGGATGGCAGGGTTAGATGGAGCGCGGATACGGTGATGCGTCTTCACGGGCGGTGCGAGAGGGAGGGAGGGAGAGGACGAGAAGCTTCGATGAAGTGGGGAGGGATCTGCTGCAGGAAGAGCGAGAGAAAATGATGTTTTTTAGTGGTACCGAGAAGAACTAACCCAAATAAGCACATCTTGGGTGGGTTAGTTTTTAGGGTGGGTTAGATGCATCTAACCCAAACTAACCCTCATGTTTGGATATTTTTGGGTTAGTTAAGTCCAAACTAATCCAAACTAACTCTAACCCATGGATCCAAACAGGGCCATTATCAAGCCTAGAATGGGAGGATTGCGTTAATTGTGAAAAGTATCACCACGTCATTAATGCAAAACAATTTGTAAACCAATCACCGAATCAACTTAGGAATCAAGCCATTAATGCAATTAATTAGCTAGACAACTAATTACGCGTGCAAATAATTAATTCCGTTTAAGTAGAGATTTTTTCACGACAAATCAGTTATGAAATAAGGGCATTAATGCAATTAATCATTTAGTCAGACTTAATTAGATTGCAGATAATTAATAGTAGGAAGTTTATTTAATCGTGTCTCTACTATTAAAGTGGAGTTGGGAACTGGATTGGTACGCCCAACTCCCCTCCCCTTGATCTCTCCTACAAAAACCATCTGCCCGCACCTCCCCACACACGTACAAGAAACCCACCTCTTTTGCCTCATGAAAAAAGAAAAGATAAAACAAATAGAAAAAGATCGTCCTCCTCCCGACACCCCCTCCCCCGATGATCTTCTATGTGTCGCATCGTCGGGCTGGCATCGTCTGAAACAATGACACACCTCAGCGTTGATGCAATGTCCGTCCCCCCACACGAAAACCATCTGCCTGCACCTCCCCACACACACACAAGAAAATGCACCTCCTTTGCCTCATAAAAAAAGAACAAATAGAAAAAGATCGTCCTCCTCCCTCCGACGATATACTACATTCCTGCCGCCGGGTTGGCATGCTCTAAAACAATGACATGCGTCAGTGTTGATCCGGTGTCACCGTCGTGCATCATCAGATGAGGTGCCCAAGGAGAGCGCTTCAGGGTCGATCCGGTCAAGAGGTAATTCGAGAAGAGTCTTCACCCAATCGATGTCCCTCATACCATCTTCCTATCCATGCATTATTTCCATCATGCGGCAAGTGCTGCAGCGGACATCTAGACGAGCACAGATAAATAAACCCATCAGCCACCACCCTAAGAGCATAAAGCGAGTTGTGGGGAATCTGCACACGTTGGTGTGACACCAATGGATGGGGTCATGTGCCGAGCTCGGAAGGAGGCCGCCATGGATGGTCACTTCAACGACCTCCCTCAATAGGTACCATCACACACATCTCCAAGTAGACCGCTACCTGCATCTTCCTACCTGAATCAACATTGTAACAGATCGATGTCATCTGCAACATGTTCCACCAAAAGCCACTAATAATTGAAATGTCGGTATATCTCTACTTCTAAAGGGGGAGTCCGTAGGCCGTTTCTTTCATTTGCACGCAACCATTAATGCTGAAACATCGTCTTAGTCATATCTTGCCCAATTCCTGGCTTGCCCACAGTTGTGTGCAATTAATAAGCCACACATGTTAATTACGTGTTTTAATTAGCTAGACATTTAATAGGTCCATTTAATTTGAAAAGTATAATCAAGTGTTGGACAAAAAATCGCATTAATTTGAAGATTCACTTTATTTGGATGCAAAAATCATATTAATTATAAAGAGTATAATTATTTAAATGGGAGGATCATGTCAACTATGGAAAGTATTATGAAGCGTTCTATAGTAGGTTCACTTCAATTATGGGAATATTTTTTTGGACAGAGAGGATCACATTAATTATTAAACGTGTAATCGAGTGATTACCGGAAGGACCACTTTAATTATAGGGAGTACCATTCTATGGATGTGAGTATCACATTAAGTATGAGAAGTATTATCAAGCCTAGAACGGAAGGATCACGTTAATTATGAAAAGTATCACCAAGTCATTAATGCAAAACAATTTCTAAACCTATCACCGAATCCATTTAGAAACCAAGCCATTAATGCAATTAATTAGCCAGACAATTAATTACGCGTGCAATTAATTATGGAAAGTATTATCGAGCATTTGATAGTAGGGTCACTTTAATTATGGGGAATATTGTTTTTGGACTAGAGGACCATGCTAATTATTGAAAGTTTAATTGAGTGATTAACGGAAGGACCACTTTAATTATGAAGAGTATCATTCCCAGATATGAGTAGCACATTAATTATGAAAAGTATTATTATCAAGCCTAAAACAAGAGGATCATGTTAATTATGAAAAGTATCACCTCGTCATTAATGCAAAACAATTTGTAAACCAAAAACTGAATAAATTGAGTCAGACCGGTTAATTACACGTGTTAATTAGCTAGACAGTTAATAAGTACGTCTAATTTGGAAAGTATAATCGAGCGTTGGACGGAAAAATCACATTAATTACGAATATTATATTTTTTTGGATGTAATGATCATATTAATTATAAACAGTATAATTATTTTAACTAGAGGATCATGTTAATTATGTAATGTATTATCGAGCATTTGACACTAGGGTCACTTTAATTGTGGAGAATATATTTTTGGATTGAAGGAGCACGTTAATTATGAGAAGTTTAATTGAGTGTTTAACAGAAAGACCACTTTAATTATGGAGAGTATCATTCTTTGGATGTGAGTATCACATTAATTATGAAAAGTATTATCAAGCCTAGAATGGGACGATCGCGTTAATTATGAAAAGCATCAGCAAGTCATTAATGCAAAACAATTTGCAAACCAAACACCAAATCAATTTAGAAATCAAGCTATTAATGCTATTAATTAGCCAAACAATTAATTACGCGTGCAATTAATTAATTTTGTTTAAGTAGAGACTTTTTCATGACAAATCGGTTATAAATAAGGGCATTAATGCAATTAATTATTTAGTCAAACTTAATTAGGATGCAGATAATTAATTGTAGGAAGTTTTTTCAACCGTGTCTCTACTATTAAAGGGGGAGTAGGGCCCCTCCCCTTGACCCCCCCTACGAAGACCATTTTCCTGCACCTCCCCACACGCACAAGAAAACCCACCTCCTTTGCCTCATAAAAAAGAAAAGACAGAACAAACCGAAAAAGACCATCCTCCTTCCCCACCCGCCGACGATCTACTACCTGTCTACCGCCGAGCTGGCATCCTTTGAAACAATGACACGCGTCAGCGTTGATCTGATGTCACCGTCTTGCGTCATCAGATGTGGTGCCCAAGGAGAGCGTGTCGGGGTCGATCCGGTCAAGATGCAATTCGAGAAGAGTCTTCACCCAATCGATGTCCCTCATACCATCTTCATATCCATGCATTATTTCCCTCATGCGGCAAGTGCTACAGTGGACATCCAGATGAGCACATGTAAATAAAACCAGCAGCCACCACCCTAAGAGCATAAAGCAGGGTGTGGGGAATCTGCACACATTGGTGTGACACCAATGGATGGGACCATGTGCCGAGCTCGAAAGGAGGCCGCCATGGATGGCCACTTCAACGACCTCCCTCAGCAGGTACCATCACACACTTCTCCAAGTAGACCGCTACCTGCAACTTCCTAACCCAATCAACATTGTAATAGATTAAAGCCATCTGCCACATGTTCCACCAAAAGCTACTGATAACTGTAATGTCGGTATATCTCTACTTCTAAAGGGGGAGTCCATTGGCCGTTTCTTTTGTGAGCATGCATCCATTAATGCTGAAACATCGTCTTAGTCATATTTTGCCGAATTCCCGCCTTGCACACACTTGTGTCTAATTAATTATCCACACGGGTTAATTACATGTGTTAATTAGCTAGACAGTTAATAGGCCCGTTTAATTTGAAAATTATAATCAAGTGTTGGACAAAAAATCACATTAATTATGAAGATTATCTTTTTTTGATCCAACAATCATATTAATTATAAAGAGCATAATTATTTGAACGGGTGGATCATGTTAATTATGGAAAGTATTATCAAGCGTATGACTGTAGGGTCACTTCAATTTTGGGAATATATTTTTGGATTGAGAGGATCACGTTAATTATCAAAAGTGTAATCGAGTGATTAACAGAAGGACCACTTTAATTATCGAGAGTATCACTCTATGGATGTGAGTATCCCATTAATCATGAAAAGTATTGGCCTTATTTGGATACTCTAACTCAGTTAGAGCTTAGAGTTAGATTCTAACCCTGAACTAACCCTGAACTAACTCTAACCAAAGAGATGTTTGGATGGCAGGGTTAGATGGAGCGCGGATACGGCGAGGCGTCTTCACGGGCAGTGCTTGAGGGAGGGAGGGAGAGGACGAGAAGCTTCAAGGAAGTGGGGAGCGATCTGCTGCGGGAAGAGCGGGAGAAAATGATGTTTTTTAGTGGTACCGAGAAGAACTAACCCAAATAAGCACATCATGGGTGGGTTAGTTTTTTAGGGTGGGTTAGATGCATCTAACCCAAACTAACCCTCCTGTTTGGATATTTTTGGGTTAGTTAAGTCCAAACTAATCCAAACTAACTCTAACCCATGGATCCAAACAGGGCCATTATCAAGCCTAGAATGGGAGGATCACGTTAATTATGAAAAGTATCACCATGTCATTAATGCAAAACAATTTGTAAACCAATCACCGAATCAAGTTAGAAATCAAACCATTAATGCAATTAATTAGCCAGACAACTAATAATGCGTGCAAATAATTAATTCCATTTAAGTAGAGATTTTTTGTGATAAATCAGTTATGAAATAAGGGCATTAATGCAATTAATCATTTAGTCAGACTTAATTAGATTGCAGATAATTAATAGTAGGAAGTTTATTTAATCGTGTCTCTACTATTAAAGTGGAGTTGGGAACTGGATTGGTACGCCCAACTCCCCTCCCCTTGATCTCTCCTACAAAAACCATTTGCCCGCACCTCCCCACACACGTACAAGAAACCCACCTCTGTTGCCTCACGAAAAAAAGAAAAGATAAAACAAATAGAAAATGATCGTCCTCCTCCCGACACCCCCTCCCCCGATGATCTTCTACCTGCCGCATCGTGGGGCTGGTATCGTCTGAAACAATGACACACCTCAGCGTTGATGCGATGTCCGTCCCCCCACACGAAAACCATCTGCCTGCACCTCCCCCCACACACACAAGAAAATGCACCTCCTTTGTCTCATAAAAAAAGAACAAACAGAAAAAGATCGTCCTCCTCGCTCCGACGATATACTACATTCCTGTCGCCGGGTTGGCATCCTCTAAAACAATGACATGCGTCAGTGTTGATCCGGTGTCACCGTCGTGCATCATCAGATAAGGTGCCCAAGGAGAGCGCTTCAGGGTCGATCCAGTCAAGAGGCAATCCGAGAAGAGTCTTCACCCAATCGATGTCCCGCATACCATCTTCCTATCCATGCATTATTTACATCACGCGGCAAGGGTTGCAGCGGACATCTAGGCGAGCACAGATAAATAAACCCATCAGCCACCACCCTAAGAGCATAAAGCGGGTTGTGGGGAATCTGCACACGTTGGTGTGACACTAATGGATGGGGTCATGTGCCGAGCTCGAAAGGAGGCTGCCATGTGTAAGTGCATCTAGTGCCACCCCTAGTTGGTTTTGGAGTATTGACGACAAACCTAGTTGAGGGACTAATGTGTGTTGTGAGAATTGTAGAATAACACAGGTAGAAGTCCCTCATGATTCGGTTTTACTACCAGAAATGACCCCTAAAACTTTATGAAGACATTGAAGTCAAAGGTGGTATATGAAGATATTCACATTGAAGACTATGACAAGAGAAGACACGATATGAAGCCTATGGAGCTTGAAGACTTAGATCTTTCGTAGTTCTTTTTCTTTTGTGTTGAGTCATAGGAACCACCGTACTGTTAAGTGGGGTCGAAGAGAACCAGTCAGAATGACTTAAGTGATGCCTAAACCAAAAACCTATGTCTTCGAGTGAAGACTATGAGAGCGAATCTTGTCTAGAGTCGGACAAGTCAGCTTTGCTTTTAGCCCAAGTAAAGTTGCCGTGTGAGTTTGAAATCTGACCGTTGGGACACGTGTCAGTTCCTCAGTGACCCAGGGTCATTTCGGACAAATCAGGTCGGGTTGCCAAGTGGCTATAAATAGCCCACCCCCTACAACCATAAATGGTTGGCTACTTAGATTGAGAGTATGGCTTTTGTCGTTTGAGAGCAACCCACCTTGAAGCCTTTGAGAGAGAATTCCTTGCGAGGATAAAGACCTAACCACTAGAGCCAGAGAGAATTGGGCATCACTTAAGTCTTCTTGTCTGTGTGATCTGAAGACTTATTACACTTGAGGACTGTGCATCCTCCAGCCGGTTAGGTGTCGCGTTCTGAGCATCCAAGAGACATTGTGGATTGCCGGTGAACAAAGTCTGTGAAGGTTTGGGAGTCTACCTTGAAGACTTACCAGAGTGACTGGGCGAGGTCTATGTGACCTTAGCTCAAGGAGAATACGGTGAGGACTGGGTGTCCTAAGCTGCGTGTTCAGGACTGGGTGTCCGGGACTGTGTGTCCTAAGTTTAAATACCTAGCCGCTCCAACCAGACTTACAGTTGTCACAGCAACTGGAACTAGTCCAACAAATCATTGTCTTCATGAGTCACTGGTTTCATCTTCACTTCACTTTACTTACTGTTACTCCTTGTGAAGTCATTGTATGTTTGCTCTACCATTTGTCTTCACTGAGTGACTGTGTGTTCTGTTTGGCTTCACAATATCTTCCTACCTGATCCTTACTACCTAGCTGCTATTAGTCTTTGTGCTTTCACTTCATTGAATACTTGACTATGGTTTGCCTAGTGTAGCCTACCTTCCGCTGCATGGTAATAGGTTTAATTTTATCGTTTGTCTTCAAAACTCCCATGTTCTGAAGACTTTCATAAAAATCGCCTATTCACCCCCCTCTAGTCGATATAACGCACTTTCAATTGGTATCAGAGCAAGGTGCTCCCTTGTTCTGTGTGATTCGGTTTAACCACCTGGAGTTTTAGCTATGTCGACTGCAGGGATAATTAAAGTCTCCGCTGCGTGCCCTGTCTTCGATGGAACTGAATATCCCTACTGGAAGAATAAGATGCGTATGCATCTTGAAGCCATTGACGTCGACCTATGGTATGTCGTCGAGAACGGCGTTCCCAAGGCTGGAGAAGGTGTCACTGCTACTGATGTCAAGAAATTCGTTCAACTGGACTCTACTGCCAAGAATATCATCTGTGGTCATCTGACCAAAGGACAGTATGGCCGTGTGAGTGCTTTGAAGACATCCAAGCTGGTCTGGGACTGGCTCTCCAAGGTTAATGAAGGCATCTCAACCCAGAGAGATCAGAGAATCAGTGTCCTTCGCAACCTCTTCAACCGCTTCAAGCGAAATGACAATGAGAATGTCCAGCACACATTTGACCGACTCACTGACATCACAAATGAGCTTCAAGCCCTCGGCGCCACTGAGATTACCAAACACGAAATCGTCAAGACGCTGCTGAGATCACTTGATAGTTCGTTTGACATCCTGGCCCTGATGATTCAAGAACGTCCTGATTTCAAGACACTCGATCCGTCTGACATACTTGAGAGGCTCAACACACATGAGTTTCAGCTTTCGGAGAAAAGAGAGATCTACGGTCCAAACTATGGGCGAACTCGTGCCTTGAAGGCAAAAGTTGTCTCCTCATCTGAAGAAGAATCTGACAGCAGTTCTGATGACCCTGAAGACATTGGAAGGGAACTTGCTATGCTTGTCAAGAAGTTCCAAAAATTCACCAAGAAGAAAGGCTTCAGAAAGTCTTCCCGATCAAGTTCAAGGAATGATGAAGCTGCTGCTCATGACTACAAGAAGAAAACATGTCACAAGTGCAAGAAACTTGGCCACTTCATCTCTGAGTGTCCACAGTGGGACAATGAGAACAAAAAGAAGAAGAAGAGCAAAGAATATGACTCTGACGACAAGAAGAAGAAGAAGAAATACTCAAAGTCTCCTTCCAAGTCTTCCTCAAAGTCTTCATCACACAAGAAGAGCTCATCTGACAAGGCACGTGCGTTTGTTGGCAAGGAAATGGATTCAGAGGAGGAGTCTGCTTCTAAGGAGGCGGAGGTGGAGTCTGAGGAGGAATCCGACTCAGGCCTCGCAAGTCTGGCTACAGCATACGTTGCCAAGTCCATCTTCAACACTGAAGACAATGACTTCATCACCGACACCGATGCAAATGACAAGGACTGCTCCGCTTCTACCTACTACTTCATGGCGTGCGGTGCCAAGGTAAACACACGCACTACTCACTATCAAACATCTAGTGACAATGACTCTGATTGTGGTTCAAAACCTAGCTACAAAACACTTGCTAAAATTGCAACTGAACAACAGAAAGCTATGGAACATATTCAAAAACTGTTAGATAGAAGCGATGATCTGTTAGGTGCTGAAATGACTCGATCTGAATCCTTAATTGAAGACATAAAAAATCTTCACGTTAAGTATCAGGAACTTGAAAGTCGTCATGAAACTATCTCAACAACTCATGAAAAGCTTTCCTATGATTATCTTCAAAGGAAGCAAGATCTTGAGAAATTGAGAGCGGTTCATGAAGATCTTCAAACTGAAAATGAGTCACTTCGCGCCAAACAGATCAGTCCCGATCAGGAAGGATTTGAACCACCATGTCTTAAATGCATTGAGCGTGATAATGCTACTTCTGTTGCTGAATGTTCTACTGCTACTGCTGTTGCAAAATCTTCAACTGTTGATGCGGTAACTAACCCCTCTGCTGAGGATACCACCGCTATTGCTGATGAGAATGCTAGGTTGAAGACATTGCTTGAAACAGGGATGTACAAAAGTCTTCAAGGGCATCAGACACTATGTGATGTCCTCAAAAAGCAGATTCTGAACCGAAACCCTAGGAAAGAGGGTGTTGGGTTCGTAAGGAAAATGAATGCAGATGGCTCTTACTGGAAACCTAAGCAGTACCCCAAAACCATGTGGGTTGCTGCAAAGGAACCTTTAGCAGATCCATCCAATCTAACTGTCTTCACTTGTGCTAACCCCATTATCATTGATGAATCCTTTAATGCAAACTATATACTGTTTAAGAATCATAATGGTGAAGTGTTTGCCAGGTACATTGGTACTAACTGCAGAAATGGACCGCCTATGAAGAAGATCTGGGTTCCGAAAAAGTGTCTGGAAAATCTTCCTGTGAATGTCTTCATGACACCTCACTTGAAGAAGACAAACCTCAGACCAAAGGCTTCATACGGTCCAAAGGCTTCATACAAACAGAGGACTCACCTGAGTCGCACTAACGCAAATGTTTTGCAGGGAAACCATACTCAGGCATATGAATATGAGAGTGGTTCATCAAACCGCCATGTTCATAAGACCAAGAACTATTCTGCTTATTCTTATGAGTACTATTGTCCGCCTGCAAGACTGTTTGCTAAGGCTTCAAAGCCAAAATTCTCAGATGCTACACTTAGACTTATTTCTTCTAAGCCACCCTTGAAGATGTGGGTGGTTAAGAAGGCTTAACTCTCTTTTGCAGGGAAAGGTCTCCAGCAGAAAACCAAAATCGTCTGACGCTATTGCTGGGGACCTTAAACATCTTGTAGGGCGCAAGATCAAATGCCCAAATGGTCTTACTATGTACTTCGTACCTGAATCGCTTGCTACTCTCCCTATTAGTCCTAACCTGTATCTAAGCTCTCATAACCCACTGGTTCGTCAAATGTTTTTGCTTCACAATGCTCTTGGTGAAGCCTATCCCCCTAACTGCACTGTAGGGTACGACACCAGCGTCTTCAGAATGGATTATTGACAGTGGGTGTACAAATCACATGACTGGCAAAAGAAGTCTTCTTATGGACTCAACCTTACATCCATCCGACAAGAGCCACATCACATTTGCTGACACTAGTAAAAGTAAGGTATTAGGTCTAGGTAGAGTTGCAATCTCAAGGGATCAACACATGGATAAAGTTATGCTTGTTGAATCCCTTGGCTTCAACTTAATGTCTGTCTCAATGCTTTGCAATTTGAACATGATCGTAATGTTTGGAAAATATCGTTGCCTTGTACTAATGGAATCTGACAAGTCTCTAGTGTTTGAAGGGTATCGAAAAGATGATTTGTACGTGGTAGATTTCTCAGCAGGGCCACAGCTTGCAGTATGTCTTCTAGCAAAGGCTTCAGAATGCTGGCTCTGGCATCGGAGGCTTGGACATGCTGGCATGAGGAACCTCCACACCCTTGCGAAGAAGAAGCATGTCATAGGCATCGAGGGCGTCAAGTTCAAGAAAGACCACTTATGCGGTGCCTGTGAAGCAGGGAAGATGACGAGGGCCAAACATCCCTCGAAGACAATCATGACTACTACTCAACCCTTCGAACTGCTTCACATGGATCTTTTCGGTCCCACTCATTACTCAACTCTAACTACTACTGCTTGCCTCTATGGCTTCGTTATTGTTGATGATTATTCTAGATATACTTGGGTGCACATAATCCTTTACAAGACTGAAGTGCAGGATGTCTTCAGACGCTTCGCTAATCGAGCTATGAACAATTTTGGCGCCAAGATGAAGCACATCAAAAGTGACAATGGCACTGAATTCAAGAACACTAGCCTTGATACATATCTTGATACCTTGGGCATCACACATGAATTCTCAGCCCCGTACACGCCACAGCAGAATGGCATCGTCGAACGCAAGAACAGAACACTAATTGAGATGGCCAGAACGATGCTAGATGAATACAAGACCCCAAGAAAATTCTGGCTCGAAGCCATTGATACTGCATGCCATACAATCAATCGTGTTTATCTTCACAAGCTACTGAACAAGACATCTTATGAGCTCCTTACTGGCAAGAAGCCAAATGTCAGTTACTTTAGAGTATTTGGCGCAAGGTGCTGGATCAAAGACCCACATCACACCTCAAAATTTGCACCAAAAGCACATGAGGGTTTTATGCTTGGATATGGAAAGGGTTCGCACTCCTACAGAGTCTTCAATCTCTTTCATTACAAAGTGGTTGAAACAGTGGATGTGCGGTTCGATGAGACCAACGGTTCACAAAGAGAGCAGTTGCCAAATGTGCTAGATGAAGTTCCATCCAGTGAATCAATCAAGCTAATGGGAACTGGAGAAATTATACCTTCTGAAGCTCATCCTGAAGAAGAACTTATCATTTCAGCACCTGATCAACATGAAGACAATGCTCAGCCTGAAGATATTCCTTCCAACAACGACAATGAACAGCAAGAGCAAAGTCTTCGCCCTGTACATCCTCGCGTTGCCAATGAAGTGTAGATTGAAAGAATAGCATCAATGCACCTGGTCCACTCACTCGTTCAAGGGCAACTCAGCTAGCAAATTTCTGTGGGCACTTCGCATTCGTCTCAATATCAGAACCCAAGAAAGTTGAAGAAGCCTTCATGGAACCTGAATGGATTCAAGCTATGCAAGAAGAGCTTCAACAGTTTGAGCTGAATAATGTATGGGAATTGGTTAAGCGTCCTGATCCACGGAAGCACAATATAATAGGCACCAAATGGATATACCGCAACAAGCAAGATGAGCATGGTCAAGTTGTCAGAAACAAAGCTCGTCTCGTTGCTCAAGGATATACTCAAGTGGAAGGCATTGACTTCGATGAAACATTTGCTCATGTGGCTAGACTTGAAGCCATACGCATATTGCTGGCCTATGCAAATCATCATAACATACTTCTATATCAAATGGATGTGAAGAGTGCCTTTCTCAATGGCAAGATTGAAGAAGAAGTGTATGTTGCACAACCGCCTGGCTTTGAAAATCCAACACATTCTGACATGGTATACAAGCTCAACAAGGCACTGTATGGCCTCAAACAAGCCCCTAGGGCCTGGTATGACACACTCAAATACTTGCTGAAGAGCAAAGGCTTCATACCTGGTTCCCTAGATCCCACTCTTTTCACGAAGACATATGATGGTGAACTGTTTGTGTGCCAAATATATGTGGATGACATTATCTTCAGCTGCACCAGTCAGAAGTACAGTGAAGAGTTTGGATATATGATGCAAGAGCAATATCAGATGTCCATGATGGGGGAGCTGAAGTTCTTCCTTGGTCTTCAAATACGACAACAACGCAATGGCATCTTCATATCTCAAGAGAAGTATCTCAAAGATTGCCTGAAGAAGTTCAGTATGCAAGACTGCAAAGGCTTCACAACACCAATGCCAGCCAAACATCATCTGAGTCCTGACGACAATGGTAAAGAGTTTGATCAAAAGGTATACCGCTCCATGATTGGTTCTTTACTTTATCTATGTGCATTTAGGCCAAATATTATGCTTAGTGTTTGCATGTGTGCTCGATTTCAAGCGGCACCAAAGGAGTCGCATCACTTAGCTGTGAAGCGAATTCTTCGATATTTGGCTCACACCCCAACTCTAGGATTATGGTATCCAAAGGGCTCAGAGTTTGATCTGGTTGGATTCTCGGATGCTGATTATGCTGGTGACAAAGTTGATCGCAAGTCTACATCAGGCACATGTCACTTTCTGGGACGATCACTTGTATGTTGGTCTTCAAAGAAGCAGAACTGTGTATCTCTCTCCACTGCTGAATCTGAATACATTGCTGCTGGATCTTGCTGCGCTCAGCTTCTGTGGATGAAGCAAACACTCAAGGACTATGGCATTCATCTGAAGCAAGTGCCACTTTACTGCGACAACGAAAGCGCCATCAAGATTGCTAACAACCCAGTTCAGCACTCGAAGACAAAGCACATTGAAATTCGTCATCACTTTCTCAGAGATCATGTTGTGAAGGAAGACATTGATATCATACACGTTAACACTGAAGAGCAATTAGCAGATATCTTCACCAAGCCCTTGGATGAGAAGAGGTTTTGCAAGTTACGGTGTGAGCTAAATATCCTGGAATCCTCAAATGTCCTGTGATCAGGCACACATCCTAACCCTTATGCATATTGATGACTTAGATGTGCAACACACGAAGTGAAGTATATCTTCAATCAATGAAGACATACATTCTAAGTATGAATACATTAATGTGGAATTTGACTTCGGAGCGCCACGATAATTGTGCGCCGTGTCTGGGTCTAATACTTCCTATACGGTGGGTAACACCACCACCAAACGTTCTATTTTGAAGTGTTTCACTCATGGCATTACCTTGCAATGTCTTCACATTTGGTTTGGCTTCGAACTCAACATATTTTCATGATTATCTTCACTATGTTGATTATATATATATATATATATATATATATATATATATATATATATATATATATATATATGCTAGTCTTCTATCCTCTACAGCATTCACTTATAGCTATGTCTTCGTGTTGAATCTTTTGAACTAAGTGAATGTGATCAGACCCCAACTTCTCTATGCTTTCTATCTCAAACTCTATCTCTCCAAGTCGTATGCATTCTATTGAAACTGTCGAATGTTTTCTCTGCGTCCTTGTTAGCAGAAGATACAGTGACAACCATTAAGTCCGTTTTCAATGCTCATTCCTCCACATGAAATCCGGAGAAGTAGGAACGACCACCCGACAATCCAGGCGTGCGTGGGACGTGGAACAAACCCCAAAACTCCGCATACTGGCCACATGTTCCTCAGATGCGAATCTCCGGGGGCACCTGTGTAATAGCACAGTGCCGCCCCTGTGCCTATAAATACACACTCACAGCGGTCATTATCTCTTCTTCCACCCTCGCACGAACCCTAGCGCCACCGCTAGCTCTCGACGACGCCGGTGATGAAGCGCTTCACTGCCGCAACCTCTCCGACGCCGTCTTCACGCCGATCGCGGACACCGTCCTCTCTGCCGTCGCCATAGGTGTCCTCCGTCGCCAAGTTAGGGCACGAAAGAGTGAACTGCTCGGCCTCATCTCCCACTCCGTCTAGCAGTTCTCAGTGTGGTAAATAAAACTCCCTTTTTACAGCACCGTTGATCCTATTGATCTGTCACTTTCTACCACAAGCAGTTTCTGTTCACACAAGCTAGATCTCTCTCATATTGCATCTCATAACATGCCTAGTATATTCACTTGTGCTTCACAAAGTAGTTAGATTCCTCACTTGTACTAATCTGTGGATTCGTACAAATCTGGAACCAACTTCTTATCTATGAGTGAATGTCTTCGCACGATGAGGTCAATGTCTTCTAAACTGATTTATCTTCGAAATCTTCTGAGAATGCATATGACCTCTTCCCCTTCCCTCGCACCTTAATGCTGTCACAGGTACATGTCCGTGGGAGAATCCTTTGGTTCTCATAGTCTGCATTCATTTGCAGAATTCTTACAGCATCACATAAATTCTCCCGAAGCCAGTTCCTGTTGGTCCAGCAAACGAAAACCTTTGAAGCCTTTGAACGTCTTGAAGCCTTTCAAGTTAAAGTTTATGGCTTCAGAAAAGGCAGCAAGGAAGGGTGGCAGAAAGCGTCATGGTGGGACCTCCAGAGATCTGCCAGATGAACTCTCAGAAATGTACAAGACAGATCCTGAAGAGGATTACAGTCAGCGCAAGACCCAAATCCAATGGATTCGAAGATATTGGGCAGAACAATGGTTCAAATACAGATTTGTGACCCAGGAGTATGCTGAGAAAAACGCCATCAAGAGACCGTGGGGAGACATCCTATTCAAGAATCTTCTACCCAGGTCCAGAGATGAAGCCATTGCTCAAGGCTTCTATCCATGCATGGTCCGTGGACCACAGCCTGCTGATGCACACTCGTCGTCACTACTATGGTGTCGTGACGACAATCTGTCCAAGCGGAACTTTCAGTTTGCTCAAAACTCTGTGAAGCAGAACAAGAAGACTTTTGGGTTAGACTTCAACCCTGGTCCATCATCTCCAAGGGCGGATGGCACACGACATGCAGAACCCAATGTCATTGGTCCTTTCGCCAACCTTGAAGGCCTCATCACCTACATCTTGGTTCAAGGGACTGCAGTGAATGAGCCTGCGGCTGACACTGAGTCTGATGACACGCCTGCAGTGCCGAAGCCAAAGCAGTTGAAGAAGCCAAAAGCTTCAAAGCCAGCCCATTCACCAAAAATCTCAAGGGTGAAGCCATTGGCAACTGCACCTCCTGAAGACAGTGTGCGGTCTGAAGATTTATCACGCGTCTCCAAGCCCCAGAAGGCCAAGATGCCTCTGTCTCACACTAGCAAAGAGCTAACAGCTGCTGCCATCCTACGCAATGACGACATTGATCTGTCAAGTGATGAAGATCTTGCCGATGACACTCTTGAACAACTCATCAAGAGCAAATAAGAAGCAGAAATCTTCAATGATCTGCCTCTCTTTGATGTCACCATCATCCACAACTTCATTGACGAGTGGTTTGACACGCCAAACATCAGCTTTGAAGATCTGCAGCTACCCATTGGCCTCAGTGTCGCCTTCCAAGGCGCCATTGCTTCAGAACTTGCTATTGCCCAGCGCATTGTTGAGATGAAGCAGAAGATTGACTATGAAAAGGCTCAGTTCAAGAAGCATATGGCCAAGCTCAGCATGCAAGAAGTGAAGAACTTCAAGACAATGATGCACGAGCTCAAGGAAGCCTTTGTGAAGAAGCGTGCAGAAGCTCAGGGTTCGCGTGAGCGCATGAAGACTCTGGTTGACAGATGTGTGCAAGCCTATAATGAGGCTAAGAAGCGCAAGGCACTTGGGCGTCCTGGCATCGACCCCAGGATGGCCACAAAGAAGAAGAAGAAGCTTGCTATGGCTGAATCTGATGCACCAAGGCAAGAAGTAGTTCCAATTGTCTTCCCAACAAGAATGACTGGCTCGAAGCCAAAGAGCCGGGCAACAGCTTCAGAGCTCAAGAAGACAAAAACTGCTGAGGCTGAAGCCAGGAAGAGGAAACACTCTGAAGACTCTCCTACTGCCCCCACCAAGAAAAACGAAAACCCAAGAAAGCTCGGGCTGCTCTCACAGAGCCCTTGATAGTTGAACCCATTTCTATGGTTCATCCTGACGCAGAACGTCAACTGATAGTTCATGAGCCTGCTTCCACAGAGGCTCCTGAAGCTGAAGACATTCCAGCAGCTGATCCCATCGCTGCTGAAGACATTGGTCATCATGACAATGTAGAAGATGATGCAGTCCTTCCTCAGTTAGAAAACAGCGAACTCATCAGCATTGGTCGTCCACTGACGCCAATTGCACAGGATGCTTCATGGGCGGATCGCCCACAAGAGGAAGAAGACTATGAGGCCCAGCTCACTCCACAGGCATCGTCTGCATTCCGCAGGCTTCACAAAGGTCCAAGGCCTCAAGTCTCTGCTGAAGACATTCCGGCTGCATCAGCCGCAGAAGAAGAAGTACCACAAGATCCCACTCCCCTGCTCCACCAAGAAGCAATTCTCCAGGAGAACGTGCCTATGACCAACCCTCCAGCTAGTCAAGTGGAGGATGCAAATCTTGAGGCTGCCACAACCAACAACGAAGCTAATGTGGAGCCCTCCCCAGCAAAAGCTTCAGAAGACAGCGAAGCCACTGATCCCGCCACTTCTGTTCCTGAGTCTGCTGCCGGTCCCCAATTCAACTATCATGTTGAGCACAGGCCTCAGGTCCAGAAGCCAATCCCAAGACTGCCAAGGTTTCCAGGTCCTGCATCAGCACCTGGCTCCTTCAACATCAATGGCTTCAGGGCAGACAACACGTTCTTCGATAGCTCCAGGAACCCCTACTCAAGGGAAAGGATATCATCTGATCAGTTCTGGAGCTATCCTCAGCGAAGCTATTACTCTTGCATTCTTTACAACCAAGATCGCATCTTCCCACACAAGCGCCTTGACGTTGAAGCTATAGCTGGTCTGCCCTGTCTAGAAGAAGCGTTGGATTGCTTCAAGCAAGTGGGTCTGCTGCAGTTTGTTACTGATGAAGAGCATTGGAATGAAGAGTTGCTGCTACAATTCTATGCCACACTTCACATCAAAGGGTATAGCAGAGATCCGAAGACTTGGGTCCTGGAGTGGATGACTGGCAACATTCATCACGAAGCCAATGCATTTGACATCATTGAGCTCACTGGCCTGCCCACTCCTGGCGATCTCTTCGAGCAAGGCTGTCAGCTGCACGCTGAAGCTACTAAGAGCATCTTTCAGCGACCAGAACCTAATATGAGTCAAATGCTCAGCATGATGAAGCCATTGCCTCAAGATGCTGCGTATCCCACAGAGTTCTTCGTTGAAGACCTTGAGTACCTGCCCAGAACCATCTATCACATCATCAGGCGAACTCTCTGGCCTATCAAAGGGCACTCTCCAAATGCCAAGCTTCAGGGTGAAATGAAGACTTTGGTCTTCTATATACTTCATGGCAAATGCTTCAATGCACAGGACTTCTTCATACGCCAACTTGCTGCATCAGGCATTGATCTATTTGGTTTGAAGTTCTACGCCCCTTGGGTCATGCGGCTGATCAAGCAACACTCCGCCATCTCGTATCAGCCCTCAGCCCGCAACCATCGGATCTTCTTGCCTGACGTGGACATGTCTACTGAAGCCATATATTCTGAGCCTGCCAAGCAACCTCTAAGTCTTCAGAATGCAGAACATCAGAGTTTTACTCAGAATGTTGAAGGAGTTGAAGCAGTTTCTCGGGTGTATCCTTTGGCTGGCACTACACGTGCACCACACCCTGCTTCAACTGAAGCCACTGACAGTGCCACTGCTTCAAGACCCAAGAAGCGCACTCGTGTTCTCAACGACCGAGAGCTTCTTGTGGCCCTACATCAGAAACAAGATAGGCATCATGACTGGCTGAAGCGTCAGATGAAAAGCCTCTTGGTGGATGTTAATTGCACTCGAAATCTTGCCACCAAGAATGCTTTCGTTGCCCATGAAACCTGTCGCCGCACATGGAAAGGGCTAACGATGATGCTTTCTGAAGCTGATCTTCAAGAGGATGGCTTCACTGAAAGATTCAAGTTTGACTCCACACCTCCTCGAAGGGCTGTGTTGCTGGGAACTCCATCCCTTGAAGACTCTGAGTTCTCTTCCTCTGCTGCCACAGTCACTGCCAGAATTATTGAGGAAGAAGACGATGCTACTTCACCGCCACCTCCTTCAGCACCTCCAAGCTCTTCTGCACCGCCAAACAACACCAACAACCCTGCTACTTCACCTACTCCTCATGGGAACGAGTAGAGGCTCCATGTCTTCAAACCTTTTTGGTCATTACTGACAAAAGGGGGAGAAGCATATGAGATTGATAGTCTTCAAGCGGGTTCATATGGTCGGGTGCCTTATATTTTGCTTCGTGCTTACAACTCTCGTTTTTTTTGCTACATTTGGTTCTTATGAGTTGTAACACTTAAACTAGATGGTCGTCTGCTACTTATTCGCCACCTTGTTTTGCGAAGATAAATTCCGCATGTGCGACGATAAATTCCGCACTTAGCTCATTCTGCAGACGTCCATTTTCCATTATGCATGGCATTATCTTCATATACTTTCACATGCATAGTGGATTGTCATCATAAGTTGAAGTGGATCTCCACAAGTACCACCTGCCATGTGCATTTGCATTCCAAAAGCAAATTAACTTATATGCACATCTTCAGGGGGAGCCCTTGCAACTTATGAAGACAATTCCTTATCCTTTACAGTTTCACAGATTATATTCCTCGTTGAAAACTTCAACTAGTTTGTCATCAATCACCAAAAAGGGGGAGATTGTAAGTGCATCTAGTGCCACCCCTAGTTGGTTTGGAGTATTGACGACAAACCTAGTTGAGGGACTAATGTGTTTGTGAGAATTGCAGAATAACACAGGTAGAAGTCCCTCATGATTCGGTTTTACTACCAGAAATGACCCCTAAAACTTTATGAAGACATTGAAGTCAAAGGTGGTATATGAAGATATTCACATTGAAGACTATGACAAGAGAAGACACGATATGAAGCCTATGGAGCTCGAAGACTTAGATCTTTCGTAGTTCTTTTTCTTTTGTGTTGAGTCATAGGAACCATCATACTGTTAAGTGGGGTCGAAGAGAACCAATCAGAATGACTTAAGTGATGCCTAAACCAAAAACCTATGTCTTTGAGTGAAGACTATGAGAGCGAATCTTGTCCAGAGTCGGACAAGTCAGCTTTGCTTGTAGCCCAAGTAAAGTTGCCGTGTGAGTTTGAAATCTGACCGTTGGGACACGTGTCAGTTCCTCAGTGACCCAGGGTCATTTCGGACAAATCAGGTCGGGTTGCCAAGTGGCTATAAATAGCCCACCCCCTACAACCATAAACGGTTGGCTGCTCAGATTGAGAGTACGGCTTTTGTCATTTGAGAGCAACCCACCTCGAAGCCTTTGAGAGAGAATTCCTTGCGAGGATAAAGACCTAACCACCAGAGCCAGAGAGAATTGGGCATCACTTAAGTCTTCTTGTCTGTGTGATCTGAAGACTTATTACACTTGAGGACTGTGCATCCTCCAGCCGGTTAGGCGTCGCATTCTGAGCATCCAAGAGACATTGTGGATTGCCGGTGAACGAAGTCTGTGAAGGTTTGGGAGTCTACCTTGAAGACTTACCAGAGTGATTGGGCGAGGTCTATGTGACCTTAGCTCAAGGAGAATACGGTGAGGACTGGGTGTCCTGAGCTGGGTGTCCGGGACTGTGTGTCCTAAGGTTTAAATACCTAGCCGCTCCAACCAGATGTACAGTTGTCACAGCAACTGGAACTGGTCCAACAAATCATTGTCTTCAACGAGTCACTGGTTTCATCTTCACTTCACTTTACTTACTGTTACTCCTTGTGAAGTCATTGTATGTTTGCTCTATCATTTGTCTTCACTGAGTGACTGCGTGTTCTGTTTGGCTTCACAATATCTTCCTACCTGATCCTTACTACCTAGCTGCTATTAGTTTTTGTGCTTTCACTTCATTGAATACTTGACTATGGTTTGCCTAGTGTAGCCTACCTTCCGCTGCATGGTAATAGGTTTAATTTTATCGTTCGTCTTCAAAACTCCCATGTTCTGAAGACTTACATAAAAATCGCCTATTCACCCCCCCTCTAGTCGATATAACGCACTTTCACCATGGATGGTCACTTCAACGACCTCCCTCAATAGGTACCATCACACACATCTCCAAGTGGACCGCTACCTTCATCTTCCTACTTGAGTCAACATTGTAACAGATCGATGTCATCTGCAACATGTTCCACCAAAAGCCACTAATAACTGAAATGTCGGTATATCTCTACTTCTAAAGGGGGAGTCCGTAGGCCATTTCTTTCATTTGCATGCAGCCATTAATGCTGAAACATCTTCTTAGTCATATCTTGCCCAATTCCTGGCTTGCCCACAGTTGTGTGCAATTAATTAGCCACACAGGTTAATTACGTGTGTTAATTAGCTAGACATTTAATAGGTCCATTTAATTTGAAAATTATAATCGAGTGTTGGACAAAAAATCGCATTAATTTGAAGATTCACTTTATTTGGATGCAAGAATCATATTAATTATAAAGAGTATAATTATTTAAATGGGAGGATCATGTCAATTATGGAAAGTATTATGAAGCGTTCTATAGTAGGTTCACTTTAATTATGGGAATATATTTTTTTGGACTGAGAGGATCACGTTAACTATTAAAAGTGTAATCAAGTGATTACCAGAAGGACCACTTTAATTATGGAGAGTACCATTCTAT
Organism: Triticum aestivum; assembly: GCF_018294505.1. NCBI lineage: Eukaryota > Viridiplantae > Streptophyta > Magnoliopsida > Poales > Poaceae > Triticum > Triticum aestivum. Next base: position 549,063,948 of record NC_057809.1, on the reverse strand, counting down.
GGATGTGAGTATCACATTAAGTATAAGAAGTATTATCAAGCCTACAACGTAAGGATCACGTTAATTGTGAAAAGTATCACCAAGTCATTAATGCAAAACAATTTCTAAACCAATCACCGAATCAATTTACAAATCAATCCATTAATGCAATTAATTAGCCAGACAATTAATTATGTGTGCAATTAATTAATTCTGTTTAAGTAGAGATCTTTTCCCCGACAAATCGGTTATGAAATAAGGGCATTAATGCAATTAATCATTTAGTCAGTCTTAATTAGGATGCGGATAATTAATAGTAGGAAGCTTATTTAACCGTGTCTCCACTATTAAAGCGGAGTTGGGGACTGTACGTGGTACGCTCAAGTCCCCTCCCCTTGATCCACCCTACAAAAACCATCTGCCCGCACCTCCCCACACACATACAAGAAAACCCACCTCCGTTGCCTCTCGAAAAAAGAAAAGATAAAACAAACAGAAAAAGATT
>NC_057809.1:549061277-549063223 GCF_018294505.1 Triticum aestivum | reverse complement strand
GCGTTGATCCGATGTCGACCCCCCTTACGAAAATCATATGCCTACACCTCCCCACACGCAGAAGAAAACCCACCTCCTTTGCCTCATAAAAAATAAAAGAAAGAACAAACAGAAAAAGATCGTCCTCCCCCCTCGACGATCTACTACCTGCCTACCGCCGGGATGGCATCCTCTGAAACAATGACACGCGTCAGCGTTGTTCCGGTGTCACCGTCGTGCATCATCAAATGAGGTGCCCAAGGTGAGTGCCTCAGGGTCGATCTGGACGAGAGGCAATTCGAGAAGAGTCTTCACCCAATCGACGTCCCTCATACCATCTTCATATCCATGCATTATTTCCATCATGCGGCAAGTGCTGCAGCGGACATCCAGACGAGCACAGATTAATAAACCCAGTAGCCACCACCCTAAGAGCATAAAGCGGGTTGTAGGGAATCTGCACACGTTGGATTGACACCAATGCATGGGGTCATGTGCGAAGCTCGGAAGGAGGCTGTCGTGGATGGCCACTTCGATGACCTCCCTCAGCAAGTACCATCAGACACATCTCCAAGTAGACCGCTACCTGCATCTTCCTAACCCAATCAACATTGTAACAGATTGATGTCATCTGCAACATGTTCCACCAAAAGCTACTAATAACTGAAACGTCGATATATCTCTACTTCTAAAGGGGGAGTCCATAGGTCGTTTCTTTCATTCACACGCAGCCATTAATGTTGAAACATCGTCTTAGTCATATCTTGGCCAATTCATGCCTTGCTCATAGTTGTGTGCAATTAATTAGCGACGCGGGTTAATTGCGTGTGTTAATTAGCTACACAGTTAAATAGGTCCATTTAATTTTAAAAGTATAATCGAGTGTTGGACGAAAATTCACATTAATTATGAAAATTATCTCTTATTTGGATGTAGCAATCATATTAATTATAAAGAGTATAATTATTTGAATGGGAGGATCATGTTAATTATGGAAAGTATTATCGAGCGTTTGATAGTAGGGTCACTCTAATTTTGGTGAATATTGTTATTGGACTGAGAGGATCATGCTAATTATTTAAAGTTTAATCGAGTGATTAATGGAAGGACCACTTTAATTATGAAGAGTATCATTCCCGGATGTGAGTATCACATTAATTATGAAAAGTATTATCAGACCTAAATCAACAGGATCACGTTAATTATGAAAAGTATGACCCGGTCATTAATGCAAAACAATTTGTAAACCAAACACTAAATATATTTAGCCAAACCAGTTAATTACGTGTGTTAATTAGCTAGACAGTTAATAAGTCCGTTTAATTTGGAAAGTTTAATCAAGCGTTGGACGGGAAAATCGCATTAATTATGATGATTATCATTTTTGGATGTAACGATCATATTAATTATAAAGAGTATAATTATTTTAACTAGAGGATCATGCTAATTATATAAAGTATTATCGAGCATTTGACACTAGGGTCTCTTTAATTATGGAGAATATTTTTTTTGGACTGAAGAATCAAATTAATTATGAAAAGTTTAGTTGAGTGTTTAACAGAAGGACCACTTTAATTATGGAGAGTATCATTCTTTGGATGTGAGTATCACATTAATTATGAAAAGTGTGATCAAGCCTAGAACGGGAGGATCACATTAATTATGAAAATTATCACCAAGTCATTAATGCAAAACAATTTGCAAAACAAACACCAAATCAATTTAGAAATCAAGCCATTAATATAATTAATTAGCCAAGCAATTAATTACATGTGCAATTAATTAATTCTATTTAAGTAGAGATTTTTTTCATGACAAATTGGTTATGAAATAAGGGAATTAATGCAATTAATTATTTAGTCACACTTAATTAGGATGTAGATAATTAATAGTAGGAAGTTTTTTCAACCGTGTCTCTACTCTTAAAGGGGAGTTAGGACCCCTCCCCTTGACCCCCCCCTACGAAA
>NC_057809.1:549059817-549060941 GCF_018294505.1 Triticum aestivum | reverse complement strand
ATTGCCTCATGAAAAAAAGAAAAAAAAGAACAACAGAAAAAGATCGTCCTCCTCCCGACCCCCCATGACGATCTGCTGCCTGCCGCACGCCGGGTTGGCATCCTCAAAAACAACGACACTCCTCAGCGTTGATCCGATGTCATCGTCGTGCGTCATTAGATGAGGTGCCCAAGGAGAGCGCCTCAGGATAGATCCGGTCGAGAGGCAGTTACGACAAGAGTCTTCACCCGATCGATGTCCATCATACCCTCTTCCTATCCATGCATTATTTCCATCATGCGGCAAGTGTGACACTCTAAAATTTTTTATTTGGTTTTTATCAAAAACATTGTGGTTTTTGAGGAGAGGCTATTTAAAATTTTTCTTTTTCAGAAAAACCTTCCACTTAAAAACTTCCTTTGCCTTGGCAAGGATTTTAATTTTTTTTAAACCTTGGTGTTTGATCTTTTGAAACTTCTTCTCTGTTGGTTCTCTCAAATTTAATTTTTGAGTTTAAATATTTTTTTCTTTTAAAGTAAAGCTCTATGAAAATTTGGGATTTCCATATCTTGGAACCACCCTTGACTTGGCATTCTTGCCCATGTGATAAAACCTCTCCAAAACCTCCCCTACACCTTGTGATCAACCCAAGTTCTCTGTCCCAACTAATCCAAACAAGTTTTGGATTTTATTCTAATTATTTTCCCTCTCAAATCAATTCTGAAAATTATTTGGAGCCTTAGTGATTTTCAAAGCAAGTACTCTTTTTCATTTGAGTTTTGAACTCACACCAACTCCCCTGGATAGTCCTTTGTACCCACAACTCAGAACCATCTTGATCCACTCCTTCTCTTTTCAAATTTTTCAAAATTCAGTCTCTGCAAGTTTGGACCAGATTTGCCAAATTTGATGAAATTCATATCTACACTCCCCCAAAAATTCCACCAAAATTCAGGCAACCTATGTGAGCAATGAGAAGCCACTCCACCAAGTTTCAGCTCAAGGAAAAATCCCTAGATGCCAATTTCATTCTGTCGAACACCTTGCAAGCACTGCTGCTGTTCAAAATTCAGAAACATTCAGAGTTTAGTGTTGATCTTCGACAGAGATTCAGTCACGCGGCCACAGTGCACTTGGCGTGTTGC
>NC_057809.1:549047537-549059597 GCF_018294505.1 Triticum aestivum | reverse complement strand
GGCGTGTCTTGCGGCGGCCGAGACCCCGTTACAGCCGTCAGGGGGCAAGAACGGCGGCTCAACGCCGTTCCGCGCCGCCCATTGCTCCCTGGCTCTCCGCGTGGCCTCATGCATGCCAGCGCACGCCCGTGCACCGCCACCGCGACCGGCAAGCACAGGACGCGCTCCCTGCCGCCGACGGGCCCGCGCCGCCCCGTTCTGTCGAACTCCCTCCTAAGCACCAATCTCCAGCTCGATTAGCACCAAAATGGACCCAGTAGACTCCCACGACGGCGCTCGACTCCCTAATCACCCCCGACCGAGCACTGCGTCGCCGTAATCGCTCGCCGGAGACCCCGTTCACGGCAACCGCCTCGGGCTGCCTATAAAAAGGGCCCCCGAGCTCACCCTCGTGCACGCCGCATCCCCACACCTCACCAACGCCACGCCAGGCCACTAGGGGGACCCCGAGGAGGTCTTCCCCCTCAACTCCGGCCGCCCCGATCCACCTCGGCCGCCACCTCGATTCGCTCCGGTGAGGCCGTCTCCGGCGCCCAAACCCCGTTCGTTACCCCCTCTAGCTACCAGGAGCATAACCCCCTCTTTGATTTAACCCTTGCAGCTCTCTCCGACGAGCCCCCCAACCACCCGAGCCGCCGTCCGCCGGAGCAAGGCTCGCCGTCGACGTGGTGCTCGCCGACCGCCTCCACCACCATCAACCGACGCGGAAGGGTGCCCTGAGCACGGAGGTACCCTCCGATCTCTCTGCCTCGCCGTGGATCACCGCCGGCGACCACCGTGGCTCTCGGGCACCGGCGAACTCTGCCGCCCCGTTTGAACATTTGAACCTGACGAGTGGGACCCCACCGTCAGCCTCTCTGCCCTTTCTACCAAACCGTTTTCGGGAAGCGCCTTCGGGCAAATACGTCTTTCCTCTAGGCTGGCGTAGTCGCTACCGAAAAGATTTCTGTTTTTATAAACTAGCCCCTAGAAAACTTCTGTTTCATTACAGATGAGTCCCTGGACAAAAACCTTTATAACTTTTAAACAGAAAGGTATTTTTGGTTGATTCTTTTTCTGTTCTCTTTAAAATTTTGTCTAGTTTTTTATCAGATTTATTTGGAAAATATTTGGTATACTTTCTGTGCACTCCTTGGTATTTACGATAGCGCATATATTCTCTTTATACCGTAGATACCGAAGGAGGTGACGGAGCCGCGAACTTCACCGAGCTAGGCTCCGACTACTCCGAACCAGGCAAGCATGTTTGAACTTTTGATATGATGAGTGTCTTGGCATGTTTTGCATTTAGTTAGTTTCATGGCATGTTGATAAGCATATCGATGAATGTCATTTTATGCGATAATGAGGTAAGTGAGTTCGATGATCCATAAGTGGATGGATGTGAGTATGAATGGCCATGTGTTGGCATGAGGATGGGTGAGATGGCAGTGTTGTAGCATGCCAGTCTCATGCCGGACTATGTGACTTCAGTGTCAAACCGTATCAGTCCAGTTCCTTTCATTTCCTTTCCTGTACTACCACATGTTTTCCGCAAGGAATATGGTTTAGTAAGTTGCAAACCACTTTTCTAGTACACACCAAAAGGAGAGGCCGTGATGATGGTTCCATGGCCCTGGATTAAAGCCAGTCATCCGGTCAGGGGGCATGGGTGTTTCCGGTTGGGACCGAGAGGGGGGCACCCCTTAGAGCGCGCGTATATAAATTTGATCCCATGCTATTTGAGATTGTGATCTCCCCGTCTCAAAAGTTTTTCTTGGACGATGTCTAGGGTGATTCCTAGCATCGAGAGGTATGATGGGTGTGTACTGGTTAGCTGTGTTTTCTTCCGAAATACCGTAAACGGAACTAGTCCTTCGTGACTACGGAAATCCGTTGGCTGTGGGAATAATTTTGTACAAACTCTGCAGAGTCATATATCCCTCCAAATCATCTATTCCATGTCCAAACTCGTATTATCTTGTCCTAACAATGACAGTGTTGATGACAGAGACCCCGGTGTTTCGCATGAGTGCTAATTCCGGTTAAATGATATTCCTGTGGATGGACTAACCCATTTATTCTTATGAATTAAAAGTTTATTATGATTATTATTTATCTGTCCATAAAAGCCCTTTCTGTGATGTCGCCCCGACGTCCGACTGTGGCATTTCTTTTCAAGCCCTTTCTGTGATGTCGCCCCGACGTCCGACTGTGGCATTTCTTTTCAAGCCCTTTCTGTGATGTCACCCCGACGTCCGACTGTGGCATTTCTTTTCAAGCCCTTTCTGTGATGTCGCCCCGACGTCCGACTGTGGCATTTCTTTTCAAGCCCTTCCTGTGACGTCGCCCCGACGTCCGACTGAGGTATTTCTTTTTAAGCCCTTTATGTGGTGTCGCTAAGACGCCCGACTGTGGCATCTTTTTTTTATATTTATTTGTTCACCTTTCGAGGCGTCGCTTCAGACCCCCGATCGGTAATTATTTATGTTCTGTTGGGATTTCAGGCGGACTGCCGCCGTTTCCCTTTTACTTACCTTGTTATGATAATTTGAATGTACTTTTGGTGAATTAATCATGACGCATCCATGCATGCATTTGTTATATCTTACGTCCGAACTGTCTTGCGAGTACTTTCAAAGTACTCACTGGCTTGTTGATTTGGCCAGATGCTGACGAAGGCGATTTCATGGATGAAGAGTTCGATAGCGAGTCTGACACTTAGAGGAGTCCCAGTCAGTCTCGTGCGACCCTGGATTTGGTCACTGTTTTATATCCGCTTCCGCTACCAAATAAATTCATCGAGCCTCACCTCGACGCTCGATGAGATGATAGACTTAGAGTCCTGTATTTCTCTCCCCGCTGTGTTTTTCCACCACCGCCCTATCCTCGAGTCAGTAGTATGTCTCCACACCACTGTGTCATGTCCGCCATTATGTATAATTATTGGCGTGCTTGTAATAATTTAGTTGAGCAACCGCAGCTCGACCCTGTAATATATTTTATGCTACTGGCTTATTGTATCAAGAAATTGTCTACCAGTGAGGAGGATTTCTCTCATACTGGACTCAAAAGATTGGTTTCTCAATAAATATTTTTATTGGAAAACCGGTCGTGACAAGCTTGGTACCAGAGCCAGGCTGACTGTAGGAAGCCACTAGGTGCGATCGCTAATTGGTTATTACCATGATAGAGCTAATTTATATTTTTGCAATTGTAGTCATTTTCTGTCAGTCAGCATAAATTTATGATCTGACCATGCAGAATTTTTGCCTACTTTTGTAGATGGCCGACAACAGCTGCGAGTCTTAGACCTTCGCCAACGTGCCCGATGGGTTCGTCAAGCTTCTTTCTTTCATCGTTCGGGTCGCGATGGGGCCATCCGTACGCCCAGTCTTCACACTCTGTCAGCACCGAGTCAACGACAGTCTGACCATGCACCAGGCCGCGGTGCAGTTCAAGGGAGGGCGTGGTGAGTTACGCCGCTTCCGGTTCATGGGAAGAGCAATGCCTACGGAGAGGCATGCTATGCAGATGGCAGCCCGCGAGGCGATAGCTCGTCTCAGGGATGTCCTTCCCGTGATGAAGACTCGTCGTTACCGTTATCTTCCGTGCCATGTGCCTTACACCTGTCACTATGCATACTCCTGCCCCAGAGGAGAACGAGACGAGGCTTTTGAGATGCTCATTGAGTATCTCCGGGCCTTGGAGGCAGCCTTCGACAACCTGGTGGACGACTTCGTAGCTACCCGCATGGACTCAGTCCATGGCTGTGCCTTCAACAGGAGGGAGCTCCTACCCATCGCACCGCCACTGACTTTTGTCTCGTCATCAGCATCTTTTACGCCTGCTCGTCGCCTGCCTTCTACCGAAGAATTCAACCAAGTCATTGCGCCCACTCTAGCACACACTGCACCAACCTTCGCGCCCACTCCTGTACGTGTTGCTCCGCCCCTGGCAACCGCTCCGTCCGCTCTGCGCAACACTACACGTATGGAGCCCATTTGCGAGGAGGAAGTCGAGTCCCCAACCTCGCTACGCCTCGCCCTCGGCAGGGCAAAGGAGGTCGTCAACATCTCCGCCTGAGTACACTTAGCTGCCGTGTATTGTACCGCTTTGTAAGATATGTACATAGGTTGTGAGAAGTAGCCTGTTTGCGCATCATGTAGGATATGGAGGAGTGCACTAGCCTAAATAACATGTCAGGATTATGTACGCATATCCTGAGTGATGTATTGTATAATTACCACCCGCGTGTAAGATATGTAATGAGCAGTCCTTCTCCATGCGCAAGTCGATTTGTTTTTCTTAAGTAAGCCGAGTTATTTAATTCTATTTGCCAGCTTTATGCATTTATGGTTTTGTTTTGCGACTCTTTCCGCTTTTCTTATGAGTTTTACGAAAAAAATGTATCCCCAGAGTGAAAAATGTCTCGTCCTTGGACACGTTCCATGCCAACTCCACCAGAGGAAATTTACGATGCTCAACCCAACAACGAGTTCACTCAGGGACAGTCAAGCCAACAGGGCAGTGAATCGGCACTTTCACAAATGTGCCGCCTTTATGAGCAGAGTCAGCAACAACATCGCGAGATGATGAACCAAGTCATCAACATGGGGAATCATCATGGACAGTATCAGCAGCATTCCAAGTTATCTGAGCTACAGAAGACACGTCCTCAAACATTTTCTCACACTGACAAGCCTCTTGAAGCCGAGGACTGGCTTCGAGATATGGAGAGGAAATTAATTATTGCAAAATGTTCAGATCTCGAGAAAGTACTATATGCTCCACACTATCTCACAGGAGCAGCCGCATCGTGGTGGGAGAATTTTCTGCACATGCATCCCAACGAAAATGACATAACCTGGGAGGATTTCAAGGAAGGTTTCCGTGGTGCACATATTCCTAAGAGTATTATGAAAATCAAGAAGAGAGAATTCGATGACCTCAAACAAAGGAACATGACAGTGTCAGATTACAACAGTCAATTTACCCTATTATCCCGCTACGCCAATGAGGAACGTATGACTGAAATCAAGAAGATGGAGAAATTCCTTGACGGTCTGGCGCCCGCGCTTAAATGCCAACTGGTCGTGCACACTTTTCCTGATTTTAAAACACTGGTGGACAAAGCCATTACTCTGGAAAATGAGAGACACAGTCTGGAAGATATCCGCAAGCGAAAAAGGGACCAGACTAATCACGCTCGCAATCACCGAAGCAAGACAGATTTTCAAAAGGGTGGGACACACAAATTCTCATCCAATGCCTCACGCCCAACCAAGAATTTTCATGCAAGGGACAAGGAATTCACCTATCGCCCCGGCATTACCTGTTACGCTTGTGGAGAAGAAGGGCACTATGCCAAACAGTGCCCCAAGCCAAGGAGTTCAACCCCAAAGCCGAACAACGGCGGCAATAATTCAGCGCCCAAGCGAAACAATTTCAATCCCAACAATAACCACAGGAAGGGTCATCTGAACCACGTAACCAAAGAGGAGGCACAAAATGCTCCGGATATCGTACTCGGTACGTTTCCTGTCAACACAATACCTGCAATGGTTTTGTTTGATTCTGGAGCTTCTCACTCTTTCATTTAGAAAAGTTTTGCTTTGCAAAATAAGTTTTCGATACTTCCTTTGGAGAAATCCATGATCATCAAGTCCCCTGGGATTCAGCAAGTTTCTCAGAATTACTGTCAGAATGTGGTCATTGAGTTCGAAGGATTGGAGTTTCACGCAAATCTTATTGTATTGGAAAACAAAGGACTGGATGTCATCCTAGGGATGGATTGGCTAACCACCAATAAAGGTTTCATCGACTGTTTCAACAGGACCGTGATTCTCACACACCACCAAGGGAAGACAATAAGAGTATCAGCCAAGGAAGGAAAAAGACCCCGGCAACCGAGATTAAATAAGGTGGACATTTCTGAGCTGAACAAGGTTCCAGTAGTGTGTGAATTTCCAGATGTATTCCCTGAAGAGCTGCCAGGCATGCCACCAGACCGAGAAATAGAATTCCGCATTGAGCTAGCGCCAGGAACCGCCCCCATATACAAGAAACCATACAGAATGGCACCATCCGAGTTGGTCGAGTTGAAGAAGCAAATAAAGGAATTACTAGAAAAAGGATACATTCGAGCCAGCTCCTCACCTTGGGGGTCACCAATTTTATTTGCCAAAAAGAAGGATGGAACGCTGAGATTGTGTATTGACTATCGAGCACTTAACATGGTCACAGTCAAAAACAAATACCCGATGCCAAGGATAAATGATTTATTTGATCAGCTCGCTCAGGCCAAGGTATTCTCAAAAATTGACTTAAGGTCAGGATACCATCAATTGAAGGTGCGAACGGAAGATATCCCCAAAACAGCTTTCACCTCCAGATATGGACTGTACGAGTTCACAGTGATGCCATTTGGATTAACTAACGCCCCAGCATATTTTGTTCACCTCATGAACAAAGTATTTATGAAGTTTATGGACAAGTTCGTCATGGTATTCATCGACGATATACTGGTATATTCCAAGACACCAGAAGAGCACGCAGAACATCTCAGGATTGTGCTGGGAGAGCTAAGAAAACACCAATTGTATGCCAAGTTCAGAAAGTGCGAATTTTGGCTAAGACAAGTAGGTTTTCTAGGCCACGTGCTGACTCAAGACGGTATCGCAGTGGACCCAGAGAAAGTTAAGGCCGTACTTGACTGGAAATCACCAGCCAGCGTAACGGACATACGGAGTTTCTTGGGAATGGCAGGATATTACCGCAGATTTATTGAAGGATTTTCCACCATAGCCAAGCCTATGACACAATTGCTCAAGAAAGATAAGAAGTTTGAGTGGACAGAAGCCTGCGAGAAAAGTTTCCAAGAGCTAAAGCGGAAGTTAACAACAGCACCGGTATTAATTGTACCCGACATACACAAGAATTTTGAAGTATATTGTGACGCGTCCAGAAAGGGTCTCGGATGCGTGTTGATGCAAGAAGGCAAGGTTGTCGCCTACGCTTCAAGGCAACTTCGCAAGCATGAGGAAAATTATCCCACTCATGACTTAGAAATGGCAGCAGTTATCCATGCACTCAAGGAATGGAGGCATTTCTTACTTAGGAATCGATGTGAAATATATACGGATCACAAAAGTCTCAAATATATTTTCACGCAGCCAGAACTAAATTTACGGCAACGACGCTGGTTGGAATTGGTAAAGGATTATGATGTTGGGATCCATTACCATCCAGGGAAAGCAAATGTAGTGGCCGATGCCCTGAGTCGGAACCCCAGCTCCGACGGAAACTATCTGCACAGCTTGAGGCCCGAATTCCATCAAGAATTTGCCAAGCTCAACTTGATAATGGTAGCAGAAGGCACCATATCAAACTTGGAAATACAACCCAACCTTGTGGAGAAAATTAAAAAAGCTCAGCCCGGTCACCCCAGCATTGAAGGAATTAAAAGAAAATTGAATATGGGCAAGGCCTCGAAATTCGTCATAGACAATGAAGGAATATTATGGTACGGAGAAAGGCTATGCGTGCCAAACATAGAAGACCTTAAACAGCAAATTTTAGCTGAAGCACACACCACTTCATATTCAATCCACCCTGGAGGAACCAAAATGTATAAGGATATTCAGGAAAGATTTTGGTGGCACGGTATGAAGAGGGACATAGCCGCCTTCATTGCATGTTGCGACTCATGTCAATGCATAAAAGCTGAACATCAGAGACCAGCCGGACTACTGCAACCAAACAAAATACCTGAGTGGAAATGGGATGAAATAGGGATGGATTTTATTGTCGGACTACCTCGGTCACGACACGGGAATGATGCCATATGGGTCATCACTGACAGGTTGACCAAAGTGGCACACTTTATTCCAGTGAAGACAACCTACACCACTCAGAGGCTTGCCAGGATTTATCTTTCCCGCATGGTTTGTCTGCACGGTGTCCCGAAGACTATAATATCCGACAGAGGCACTCAGTTCGTCTCAAGATTTTGGGAGCATTTACAATAGGCTTTGGGAACCCAACTAGCCTTCAGTACCGCATACCATCCACAGACTGATGGACAAACTGAACGCGTAAACCAAATTTTAGAAGACATGCTGAGAGCATGTGTCCTCACCTACGGAACCAGTTGGGAAGAAAGCCTGCCATACGCTGAGTTCGCATACAACAATAGCTACCAGGCCAGCCTACAAATGGCACCATTTGAGGCTTTGTACGGACGGAGATGTCGTACCCCGCTAAATTGGTCAGAGACCGGAGACAGCCGCATCTTCGGACCAGACCTACTCAGAGAAGCCGAGGAAAAGGTCAAGCTAATCAGAGACCGACTTAAGACCGCTCAAAGTCGACAGAAGAGTTATTATGATTAGAAACATCGTAGGGTCAGCTTCGAACCCGGTGAGTTCGTATACCTGAGAGTATCCCCTATGAGAGGATTGCAACGATTTAAGATTAAAGGAAAGTTAGCATCAAGATTCATTGGACCATTCTGCATAGTGGCACGAAGAGGCACTGTAGCCTACCAGCTAGACTTACCCGAGGAATTATCCGATGTCCACGATGTGTTCCATGTCTCGCAATTGAGGAAGTACGTACGCAACCCAGAGAAACAAGTATCCCATGAAAACATTGATGTGCAGCCAGACCTCACTTATCGAGAACGTCCCGTAAGAATATTAGAGGAATCTGAAAGGAGGACCCGACAGAAGACCATCAAGTTTTTCAAAGTCCAGTGGAGCAATCACACCGACAGTGAAGCAACTTGGGAAAGCGAGGATTTTCTTCGGACTGAGCATCCACACCTATTTAAGGATCAGCTGAAATCTCGGGGACGAGATTTTTCCTAAGGGGGTAGGTGTTGTGACACTCTAAAATTTTTTATTTGGTTTTTATCAAAAACTTTGTGGTTTTTGAGGAGAGGCTATTTAAAATTTTTCTTTTTCAGAAAAACCTTCCACTTAAAAACTTCCTTTGCCTTGGCAAGGATTTTAATTTTTTTTCAAACCTTGGTGTTTGATCTTTTGAAACTTCTTCTCTGTTGGTTCTCTCAAATTTAATTTTTGAGTTTAAATATTTTTTTCTTTTAAAGTAAAGCTCTATGAAAATTTGGGATTTCCATATCTTGGAACCACCCTTGACTTGGCATTCTTGCCCATGTGATAAAACCTCTCCAAAACCTCCCCTACACCTTGTGATCAACCCAAGTTCTCTGTCCCAACTAATCCAAACAAGTTTTGGATTTTATTCTAATTATTTTCCCTCTCAAATCAATTCTGAAAATTATTTGGAGCCTTAGTGATTTTCAAAGCAAGTACTCTTTTTCATTTGAGTTTTGAACTCACACCAACTCCCCTGGATAGTCCTTTGTACCCACAACTCAGAACCATCTTGATCCACTCCTTCTCTTTTCAAATTTTTCAAAATTCAGTCTCTGCAAGTTTGGACCAGATTTGCCAAATTTGATGAAATTCATATCTACACTCCCCCAAAAATTCCACCAAAATTCAGGCAACCTATGTGAGCAATGAGAAGCCACTCCACCAAGTTTCAGCTCAAGAAAAAATCCCTAGATGCCAATTTCATTCTGTCGAACACCTTGCAAGCACTGCTGCTGTTCAAAATTCAGAAACATTCAGAGTTTAGTGTTGATCTTCGACAGAGATTCAGTCACGCGGCCACAGTGCACTTGGCGCGTTGCACGCGGCTCTTTCTCCCTGGCCAGCACCCCCCCGCACGCGCGCTTGGCGTCTTCCCGGCGTCGGTGGCGCCCCTGGCCGCCCGCGCCGGTGTGTCTTGCGGCGGCCGAGACCCCGTTACAGCCGTCAGGGGGCAAGAACGGCGGCTCAACGCCGTTCCGCGCCGCCCATTGCTCCCTGGCTCTCCGCGTGGCCTCATGCATGCCAGCGCACGCCCGTGCACCGCCACCGCGACCGGCAAGCACAGGACGCGCTCCCTGCCACCGACGGGCCCGCGCCGCCCCGTTCTGTCGAACTCCCTCCTAAGCACCAATCTCCAGCTCGATTAGCACCAAAACGGACCCAGTAGACTCCCACGACGGCGCTCGACTCCCTAATCACCCCCGACCGAGCACTGCGTCGCCGTAATCGCTCGCCGGAGACCCCGTTCACGGCAACCGCCTCGGGCTGCCTATAAAAAGGGCCCCCGAGCTCACCCTCGTGCACGCCGCATCCCCACACCTCACCAACGCCACGCCAGGCCACTAGGGGGACCCCGAGGAGGTCTTCCCCCTCAACTCCGGCCGCCCCGATCCGCCTCGTCCGCCACCTCGATTCGCTCCGGTGAGGCCGTCTCCGGCGCCCAAACCCCGTTTGTTACCCCCTCTAGCTACCAGGAGCATAACCCCCTCTTCGATTTAACCCTTGCAGCTCTCTCCGACGAGCCCCCCAACCACCCGAGCTGCCGTCCGCCGGAGCAAGGCTCGCCGTCGACGTGGTGCTCGCCGACCGCCTCCACCACCATCAACCGACGCGGAAGGGTGCCCTGAGCACGGAGGTACCCTCCGATCTCTCTGCCTCGCCGTGGATCGCCGCCGGCGACCACCGCGGCTCTCGGGCACCGGCGAACTCTGCCGCCCCGTTTGAACATTTGAACCTGACGAGTGGGACCCCACCGTCAGCCTCTCTGCCATTTCTATCGAACCGTTTTCGGGAAGCGCCTTCGGGCAAATACGTCTTTCCTCTGGGCTGGCGTAGTCGCTACCGAAGCGCTTTCTGTTTTTATAAACTAGCCCCTAGAAAACTTCTGTTTCATTACAGATGAGTCCCTGGACAAAAACCTTTATAACTTTTAAACAGAAAGGTATTTTTGGTTGATTCTTTTTCTGTTCTCTTTAAAATTTTGTCTAGTTTTTTATCAGATTTATTTGGAAAATATTTGGTATACTTTCTGTGCACTCCTTGGTATTTACGATAGCGCATATATTCTCTTTATACCGTAGATATCGAAGGAGGTGACGGAGCGGCGAACTTCACCGAGCTAGGCTCCGACTACTCCGAACCAGGCAAGCATGTTTGAACTTTTGATATGATGAGTGTCTTGGCATGTTTTGCATTTAGTTAGTTTCATGGCATGTTGATAAGCATATCGATGAATGTCATTTTATGCGATAATGAGGTAAGTGAGTTTGATGATCCATAAGTGGATGGATGTGAGTATGAATGGCCATGTGTTGGCATGAGGATGGGTGAGATGGCAGTGTTGTAGCATGTCAGTCTCATGCCGGACTATGTGACTTCAGTGTCAAACCGTATCAGTCCAGTTCCTTTCATTTCCTTTACTGTACTACCACATGTTTTCCGCAAGGAATATGGTTTAGTAAGTTGCAAACCACTTTTCTGGTACACACCAAAAGGAGAGGCCGTGATGATGGTTCCATGGCCCTGGATTAAAGCCAGTCATCCGGTCAGGGGGCATGGGTGTTTCCGGTTGGGACCGAGAGGGGGGCACCCCTTAGAGAGCGCGTATATAAATTTGATCCCATGCTATTCGAGATTGTGATCTCCCCGTCTCAAAAGTTTTTCTTGGACGATGTCTAGGGTGATTCCTAGCATCGAGAGGTATGACGGGTGTGTACTGGTTAGCTGTGTTTTCTTCCGAAATACCGTAAACGGAACTAGTCCTTCGTGACTACGGAAATCCGTTGGCTGTGGGAATAATTTTGTACAAACTCTGCAGAGTCATATATCCCTCCAAATCATCTATTCCATGTCCAAATTCGTATTATCTTGTCCTAACAATGACAGTGTTGATGACAGAGACCCCGGTGTTTCGCATGAGTGCTAATTCCGGTTAAATGATATTCCTGTGGATGGACTAACCCATTTATTCTTATGAATTAAAAGTTTATTATGATTATTATTTATCTGTCCATAAAAGCCCTTTCTGTGATGTCGCCCCGACGTCCGACTGTGGCATTTCTTTTCAAGCCCTTTCTGTGATGTCGCCCCGATGTCCGACTGTGGCATTTCTTTTCAAGCCCTTTCTGTGATGTCGCTCCGACGTCCGACTGTGGCATTTCTTTTCAAGCCCTTTCTGTGA
>NC_057809.1:548962273-549047471 GCF_018294505.1 Triticum aestivum | reverse complement strand
TCGTATTATCTTGTCCTAACAATGACAGTGTTGATGACAGAGACCCCGGTGTTTCGCATGAGTGCTAATTCCGGTTAAATGATATTCCTGTGGATGGACTAACCCATTTATTCTTATGAATTAAAAGTTTATTATGATTATTATTTATCTGTCCATAAAAGCCCTTTCTGTGATGTCGCCCCGACGTCCGACTGTGGCATTTCTTTTCAAGCCCTTTCTGTGATGTCGCCCCGACGTCCGACTGTGGCATTTCTTTTCAAGCCCTTTCTGTGATGTCGCCCCGACGTCCGACTGTGGCATTTCTTTTCAAGCCTTTCTGTGATGTCGCCCCGACGTCCGACTGTGGCATTTCTTTTCAAGCCCTTTCTGTGACGTCGCCCTGACGTCTGACTGAGGTATTTCTTTTTAAGCCCTTTATGTGGTGTCGCTAAGACGCCCGACTGTGGCATCTTTTTTTTATATTTATTTGTTCACCTTTCGAGGCGTCGCTTCAGACCCCCGATCGGTAATTATTTATGTTCTGTTGGGATTTCAGGCGGACTACCGCCGTTTCCCTTTTACTTACCTTGTTATGATAATTTGAATGTACTTTTGGTGAATTAATCATGACGCATCCATGCATGCATTTGTTATATCTTACGTCCGAACTGTCTTGCGAGTACTTTCAAAGTACTCGCTGGCTTGTTGATTTGGCCAGATGCTGACGAAGGCGATTTCATGGATGAAGAGTTCGATAGCGAGTCCGACACTTAGAGGAGTCCCAGTCAGTCTCGTGCGACCCTGGATTTGATCACTGTTTTATATCCGCTTCCGCTACCAAATAAATTCATCGAGCCTCACCTCGACGCTCGATGAGATGATAGACTTAGAGTCCTGTATTTCTCTCCCCGCTGTGTTTTTCCACCACCGCCCTATCCTCGAGTCAGTAGTATGTCTCCACACCACTGTGTCATGTCCGCCATTATGTATAATTATTGGCGTGCTTGTAATAATTTGGTTGAGCAACCGCAGCTCGACCCTGTAATATATTTTATGCTACTGGCTTATTGTATCAAGAAATTGTCTACCAGTGAGGAGGATTTCTCTCATACTGGACTCAAAAGATTGGTTTCTCAATAAATATTTTTATTGGAAAACCGGTCGTGACAGCAAGTGTTGCAGCGGACATCCAGATGAGCACGGATAAATAAACCCAGCAGCCACCACCCTGAGAGCACAAAGCGGGTTGTAAGGAATCTGCACACGTTGGTGTCACACCAATGGATGGGGTCATGTGTCGAGCTCGGAAGGAGGCTGCCATGGATGGCCACTTCAACAACCTCCCTCAACAGGTACCATCACACACATCTGCAGTTAGACTGTTACATGCATCTTTCTAACCAAATCAACGTTGTAACAGATTGATATCATCTGCAACATGTTCCACCAAAAGCTACTGATAACTGAAATATCTGTATATCTCTACTCCTAAAGGGGGAGTCCGTAGGTCTTTTTGTTCGTTCGCATGCAACCATTAATGCCAAAACATCGTCTTAGTCATATCTTGCTCAATTCTTGCCTTGCCCACAGATGCATGCAATTGATTAGCTAGATCGATTAATTATGTGTTTCAATTAGCTAGGCAATTAATAGGTCCATTTAATTTGAAAAGTATAATTGAGCGTTGGACGGGAAAATTGCATTAATTATTAAGATTATCTTTTTTGGATGTAAGGATCATATTAATTATAAAGAGTATAATTATTTCAACGGGAGGATTATGTTAATTTATGAAAAGTATTGTCGAGCGTTTGATAGTAGGGTCACTTTAGTTATGGGGAATATTTTTTGGACTGAAGGATCATGTTAATTATGAAAAGTTTAATCTAGTGATTAACACAAAGACCACTTTAATTATGGAGAGTATCATTCTTTGGATGTGAGTATCACATTAATTATGAAAAGTATTCTCAAGTCTAAAACGAGAGGATCATGTTAATTATGAAAAGTATCACCCAGTCATTAATGCAAAATAATTTGTAAAACAAAAAACGAATCAATTTAGAAATCAAGCCATTAATGCAATTAATTAGCCAGGCAATTAATTAATTCCGTTTAAGTAGAGATTTTTTTTTTGCAAAAAATCGGTTATGAAATAAAGGCATTAATGCAATTAATTATTTAGTTATACTTAATTAGGATGAAGATAATTAATACTCCATCCTCAGGATTGATCTAATGTCACCATCGTGTGTCATCAGATGAGGTGCCCAAGGAGAGCGCCTCAGAGTAGGTCCAGTCAAGAGGCAGTTGCGAGAAGAGTCTTCACCCAATCGATGTCCCTCATACCATCTTCATATCCATGCATTATTTCCATCATGTGGCAACTGCTGTAGCGGACGTCCAGACAAGCATAGATAAATAAACCCAGCAGCCACCACCCCGAGAGCATAAAGCGGGTTGTGGGTAATCTGCACACGTTGGTGTGACACCAATGGATGGGGTCATGTGTCGAGCTCGGAAGTAGGCCGCTATGGATGGCCACTTCAACGACCTCCCTCAGCAGGTACCATCACACACATCTCCAAGTAGACCGTTACTTGCGTCTTCCTAACCCAATCAACATTGTAACAGATTGATGTGATCTGCAACATGTTCCACCAAAAGCTACTGATAACTGAAATGTCGGTATAGAACGGAACAATTGCCCAGTTATTGTATTTTGAACTATTTATTGTGTGACAGTATGATCCATTTTCTATTAATCGTGATTGGAAGGAACACCATTTCTGAACAATGAGGTTGGTGAGGTCACAACGTAAGAAAAAAATAGATATTACTTCATTTGCCACTCATTTTTGTGTGTGACTATGTTGAGATGTTTAGATATCACATGTAGCTCTATATAGATGTTCCATAGTTAATTCAACTGGTATGATTAGCTAGAAAAGTAAAAGATTTAGGGATTTACGTTCAATCTTAGGATTTACGTTCTTGTATCAAGTTTAAAAAATGCACACAGAAATGCAGCATAGAAACTACATAGGAGAGCTGCCTTTTTATTGATAGAGGAAGGCCGTGAGCACGTCAATTGTATGGGAAAAAGAAAGAAACGAAAATGAAAAACTCAAAAGAAAAGTGCTATGATCTCATGATAAGATGTCGACCACCAGCCAGTGCCAACGGGAGCGCTCCAATAGTAGGTCCTAAGGCAGAGACAAATTTTGATTAGTACTAGCATGCATGCCAATGAAGGTCACATGCTCTGCCTAGTTCATGATTTCTTTTCACTTATGCAATTTAGCAAATAAGTATGTTGTTGTCCAATTATACCATGTCAGTATAGGTTGCGGAGGACGGTAGAGTGAATATTAGTTAAAAAGCATAGGTCAAGCTTGATATGTTTTAATCTGTAATTACTGATCCTCTTGTACAACTAGTCATGCATTTTGTGATTATCAGGCTTCAATTGCATGATGCTTTCGTTGATTAATTCCATCTTTTGTAGGTTGGTCATAAGCAAGGCTGCCACATAGTTGAGGAAGATGATGTCCTTTGATTCTGACAGGCGACAACTATCTAGGTTGTACGGCCTATTGGAGAAGACATTCACAAGAGGACAGTGTGCATGTATACTGATTTGCATTGGCAGATCTTGCAATATATCCCAAAGAAATCAAAAGATCAGTTATGTCATCTCATTAGTAAATGACTTTCTATGCACCTTTTTTTTATTTCACAATTACATGTTAACTGCATACATTCATGAATTGTACAAACTCTTATATTTTTTAATATATATTATTATTTTAAATGAATATGCGTGTCAACACATGTTCCAAAATTATGTAAGTAATCATTCTTGATACCGAGGTCATGAATGTCTAATTAGTGATTTTTTCTAGCTCCGATTTTTCTTTTTTACTTCGAATCTAAGATTTGTTTAAAATCAGACATAGTAAAGTTTGACCATATTTATCTAAATAAATATTAATATTCACAATATCATAAAATGCATTATGAATTAACTTCCATATTGTATAATTTTAGTATTATATATAGGACAATACTATTCTAATCTCAGGATAAGAATAACTATTATGATCACGGCGCCTTATATAGGCCCGATGAGACGTTCCCGAACTCCGAAAACACAAAAAAAGAAAAGCCTGATTGGCGCATTCCCAACCCCACCCCACCTCCCGCATCACCTCTGTCGGATCTCCTGACACCTTCCGCCGCTGCCCCTGGCTCCAGCGCGCTTCTTCCCTCTGACCGGCGTCGCTGCCGCACTTCCTTCCACACGGCTGGCGCCCCTCTCGCCGGAGCGCCACCTCCCCATCCGCCGGCGCTCCTCCTCCCACTCCACCCCGATCCACCCTGATGCGCGCGACCCACCCAGCGCCGCACCTGCATCTCGCCGCCCCGCTCCCTGGCCACCGGAGCGCCATCCTCCCCACTCCATCGCTGCCACCCCGCTCCCAGCTGAAACCCACGACGCGCCGCCGATGCGGGACACCTCCCCGATGCGCTGCCGCCGTGCCGCGGATGACCACGAGCGACCTTCTTCCACCTCTCCAAGCGCCGCCACTCGGGACGCCACGCACTTAGGCTCCCCTGCCGCCGCGAACTTCTTGCTCCTACCACCACGACCTTCTCCCCCCTGCCGCAGCGTCCTTCTTCCACGCACTCAGAACTTGGCCATTTTTGGACGAGGAATCAAGATCGCCCCTGCTGCTCTGTTTGGATCTACTCGGTTGCTGGCGTAGTTTGCTTCGAGGCTACTCACACCCAAGCTCCCACTAGCCACGGCAATCTCATTCCCGCAGCGGATGTCGCCGACCTCGACTAGTGGTTGCCGGATTTTGTGTTTCTTCTGTACAAAACTGATGCATTTCTTCTCTTGTTTCTGCAGTTTTGTTAACTGAACTTTATTGTGTCGACTGATTGAACTGCATAGAACTTAACTGTCTAGGGTGCAAGGGTGTCACGCGGAGGTGGCTCGAGCCGGCAGGAGATGCAGCAGTTCGATGCAGCCCCTCCACGTCGTTCAACTCATGCAGCCATCTGGCTCAAAGCCAACAGTGAGCTCCTACTTTGACTCACTGCCCACGTAGCTTCTGGGCATGTGTCGATGTTTGGTTGAAGCTCTTTCTTTCTCTCCATAGTCTCATGTGCTGATGCTGCCCTCTCAGTCTCTCTTATCTCAGTTTGGCACACCCAAAAAATGATTTTGTTACTCTCAGTTTGGCACGCCACTGCTGGTCGAGGAAGCTTTCTCTGGTACCTGCCATGGCAAGAGCTTGAGACGATGTGGTTGGGCGTGCAAGTACTACGCGCCGGACCCGGAGGAGGACTTCGGGGAGGGGTACGAGGGGAAGCAGGTGGTGGTGGAGAACCTGCGGCAGCTGTGCGTGCACTGGGTGGCCAACGAGAGCGGGCGGCCGTGGGCGTGGTGGGACTTCACCATGGACTATAAGCTGCGGTGCTCCATGAAGGAGAAGAAGTACAACAAGGCGTGCGCTAAGGAGGTGGTGGCCTCGCTCGGGCTGTCGCTGGAGAAGGTGCTGGTGTGCATGGGCGACCCCGACGCCGACGCTGACAATGCCGTCATGTCCAAGGAGCAGGAGGACCAGATCGGGCGCGGGTCGCGCGGGGACGTCACCATCCTGCCCATGCTCGTCATCAACGGCGTCCAGTGCAGAGGTGGGTTGGCCCGTTGGCCATTGTTGCGCCGTCTCTTTCATTTTTCCGGCGATGGAAGAACTGACATGATGTGTGGTGTGTGCGTGCAGGGAAGCTGGAGAGGACGGCAGTGCTCAAGGCCGTGTGCGCCGGCTTCAAGGAGGGGACCGAACCGCAAGTCTGCCTGAGCCATGGTGAGCACCAAGGCCTTCATTTCCGATGACAAGAAGGGTGAATCGACGATGAACTTCTGACGAGCTTTTCTCTGCAGACATGGAGACGAACGAATGCCTGCACCGAAACGGCGGGTGCTGGCGGGACGAGGCGACGAACATGATGGTGTGCAGGGACACGTACCGGGGCAGGGTGTGCGAGTGCCCCATGGTGAACGGCGTCCGCTACGACGGTGACGGGTACACCCACTGCAAAGGTACCTACCTGCATTTTTCTCCTCTCGATAGCACTAGGGAAGCTATGCTGGAGGTTCACTCATAGTCTCATGTGCCGATGCTTAGCCAGAAAGCCAATCTTTATGTATTCTGAAAGTGAACCAGGTGCACTCTATGTGTTTGCTATTATGCGTGCTAGAACTGAAGCATTTTTGTGATTAGCTCTTTTTTGTTCTGATGAAGCAAGCACTAGCTTCTCCTGCCATGCTACCTTTGGTCGAGAGCACATAGCTCAGTAGACAGAGCTTGACAAGGTAGAAATGCAACATGTGGTGTAGAGAAGGCCACATTTCTCACGTGGCACACATTTTCTTTTTTCTTTTTGTATGTAAAAAGGGTGTTTAGGCTTACCACCACATTTATGGATCCATTTTCGGTCTCCTCCACCATGCTCCTGTAGGTCGACTGCACCGCCACACGAAGTTCATAGGCCATAGCTGCGGACGGACGAAATTCCAACTGTACTGTAACCCCTCAAGATCCATAGGTAAAATGATCCACAAGCTCTTAATTTTCACACTGATGTACCATGTGCTACAGCAAAGTGTCCATGCCTGATCTTTGTTGGGTTTTGTTTTTCAGTGGCCAAAGATGGCGCTCCACAGTTGTTCGATGTAATGCCTAAGGAGCAAACAATGTCTCTCACTTTTTTCGAAAGACCTACCTATCATCTTGCCGCTGCTGCGTTAGAGTGGCTCCATCTGCAGATGGGGGATATCTCGACCTGCAGCTGGGAGAAGTCTCGACCTGCACCTGGTCGCGCGTGCCACTGCCACTTAGGTCCACCACCTACAGCTGGCGCCGCAGTGCCTCGACCGTTCAACTATGCCACATCAGCAGTTCAATATATATTGGAGAAGAAGAAAAAACAACATTAGGTTCAAATGTTGTGTTTTGTGATTGTTGTAGACTTGCAGCAAATTAGAGGTGGTCTCAAAGAAAAAATTGTTCCCTTTGATGGAGCACCTGGCCGTTCCATTTGTTTTGTTTTGTTTTGCAAATTGCTAGTTGGCCGTATAGCTTCAGTAGTGGTATAATGCTTTAGGTTCCTGACTATTGGTCTTGATGTTTGGCCGTACTTGAGGTTCCATGCTTGAGGTTGAGCTCGGTAATGTATACGGGAGCAGTTTGGATTTGGTATTTTTCTGCAGTTTGGCACCGTGTTATATGTATATTAAAAAGTGCACAAAAAATAGCACTTCATTCAAAATTGGTTGTGCAAAGTGCGCATGCTCCATGGGTGCTTGTTGTAATCCAAAAATTCATTGAAAACAAGTAAAGTTGTTATGTTTAAAAAAGCCTTGGAAAGCAAAATGGAATTCAACAAAACAAAAAATGCTAGCGAGTTCTTTGCAAAAACCACATGAAGTTCAATAAGTATAATTTTAGAGGTTCAAGTAATATGAGAACGCTGGAAGTTTGTAGAAGGAAAATGTCGGTGGTGCAGTTGTTGTCAGCTACATTGGTCGGAGCCCCTACTCCTCCACGAATCTGGCCAATCGCGCACTGCCGACATGGATCCGCACTAAGAAGTTGAGATTAAAATAACAGAGATTATAATTATAGTGTGTGTTTTTATTAGAAGAAAAAGAAAACAGAAGTTCAGTTTTTAACGTTGACGCTGTTCAACATGCAAACCAATTGAAAAACTGTACAGGTTCGCCTACCAAAATGTCCAATATTTCTTGTGGAAAAAATTTCACTCTATTTTTGAAAAGAGTGAAATATAGTGCATTTAAAAAGTTTTTGAAAAAGCAAAATTTTCCTGTTTCTAAAAAACCTAGAAGCTCAATTAAAATACTGGAGTGGTTCAGTGTTTATAAGAAAACCTGGATTTCTTCGTTCATAAAAAATAAAACCCAAGAAGTTCAAATTAAGATAACACAGAAGTTCGATGGTTATATACCATGAAGAAAAACAAAGCTTCAACTATAATAGTGTTAACTTGAGAAGTTCAAATTTCATAAAATAGAGAGTTCAAAGAAAATGTTATCGTTGTACTAAAAATAATCCCATGGATTTTCCCGTTACTGAAAAATGATAACCAAAAAGTTCAAACTAAAATAAAAGTCATTCAATATATGTACTAGAAAACAATTTTTTCATGGTTTTAAATAACTCTGAGAAGGTCAAATTAAAATAACAAAGCAATTCAAAAAATATTTTTTTCTAAAAAGATTTTCTCCTTTTATATGAAAAACTTAGAAGTTCAAATTTATAAAATGATGTGGTTCTGTGTTTATTTACAAAAAAATCCATGTTACCAAATAATAAAGCCAAGACGTTCACTTTGAAGAAATGGAGGGTCCGATGTATACAAAAAAAATCAGATTCTTCTCATTTCGCGAAGAAGTATGAAGTTAAATTTGAAAAAGTAAAATATAAAAGGATTTTCACCGTTTCTAAAATAAAAAACTCTCAAAATTCAAATTAAAATAATAAAGCATTTCGGTTTTACTAAAAACTAGGTTTATTCCCATTACTAAAAAACAAGAAGTCCAAATTTAAAAACGATGAAGTTCGGTGTGAATAAAATACTCAAATTTTTCTCGTTACTAAATAATCAAAATAAACCCATGAAATTCCTTATAGGGACAAACACATCGGTTTTGTTTTCCACAGTTATAAAATAAATACACAGAAGTTCAAAATAAAAATGTTCAGAAGTTCAAATTCAATTAATAAAGTAGTTCGACATTTAAAACATCTTAGATTTTTTTCGTTACTAAAATATGCTCAAAACAAGTCTTAGCATGTTCGAAAAATGCTCTTAACTAGTCATGATTTGTTAAAAAAATCATTTCCAATGCTATCATTTGCTCAAATTCGACGAGTGCTTTGGGAGTTAAGGACAACTTTTTTACAGAGAAGTTCAAATTGAAAACGGCCAGAAGTTCACGTGCTGCATGGTGTGTGTTTTCATATGAGAAAATAGAATAAAAAGTTAAAGTATAAAAATTTCACTGCTAGAAGTTCAGGTGCTCAGCACGGGGAAGTTCAAAAACTTCTTGTGAGAGAGGCAATCGGCACTATATATCAGTTGTGCAACTTTGATGAACGGGTGAGAAATTACGAACAAAAAAACATGGTAGAAGTTCAAGTGAAAACAGCGGGAAGGACGATGATTATAGAAAACTTAGATTTTTCTCGTTATTAAAGAATGAAAAAAAGAAGTTCAAAAATAAAGCAGCAAGAAGTTCAACTTTTAAAAATAGAGTGCTTCAAAATTTCATAAAAAAATTAAAGAAATAAAATCAGGAAGTCCATATTAAAAAGATGAAGAAGTTCGATGATTATAGAAAACTCAGATTTTCCTCATTTTTAAAGATTGGAAACAAGAAGTTCAAAAATAAAAAACAAGAAGTTCAACTTTTAAAAATAGTGCGCTTCAAAATTTTATAAAAAAGGATTAAGAAATTCAGATAAATATTTATAAAAAACTCAGATATTTTCACGTAACCGAGAGAAGTTTGATTGATAACTGCCAGAAGTTCACGTACTACATGGTGTGCATTTTGTATTAAAAAGAATAAAAAAGCAAAGATTAAAAGTTTTTGTTGTTATAAGTGCAACTCCTCGGTCAAAGAAAGTTAAAAAATTTATTGTGAGAGGGGTTTGTACAAAAGGAGTATCATTTGTGTAACTACTAAAGAATGAATGAGAAAATTACAAACGAAAATACGTCACAGAAGTTCAACTTGAAAATAGCATGAAGTTCAACTACTACGCTGAATGAATTTTAGATAAAAAACTTTTAAAACCATCGCGAGTATGAAAAAATGATCAACACGGGAAAGATATGTGCTTACAGCAGCTTTCCACCGGTATATCACTTGCTCAATTCCGGTGAGTGGATGGAGAGTTACGAGCAGTGGATGGAGACCTACGAGCAAAAAATTCACGTGAAAAACAGAGTGAAGTTCAGGTACACGCGCCGAGAAGTTCAGATTCTTCACGCGGTGCATTTTCGAAGAATCTGTTTCGCGATAAAGGCAGAACGAATGATCTCGCTGTTTTCGAAATTACAAGAAAACGGCTAGGAATCAGAGAAAACCATCAACATGGAAAAGTTTCGCATTTTCCGTAGCTTTTCAGATGTATATTATTTGCCTCATTCCGACAAAGTTTGTAGAAATTACGGGGAAAATACATTTTTAGCCATTTTCCAAATTGACTTAAAACCATAAGGAATTAGGAGAAACAATATATACAAAAAAGTTTCACATTTTTTCAAGCTTTCCAACGCCATATCGTTTGCTGCATTCGGACGTACGGTTAAAAAATTAGCTCGAAAATATGAACTCGGTGGAACTTGTATCAGTGTCTAAATTGCTTTTGAACCGTTCAAAATTAGAAAACACTTTTAACATGAAAAAGTAGCGCATTTTCATAAGCTTTCCAACGCCATATTATTTGCCTCAATTGGATTAGCCGTTTAGAAATGGCATCAAAATAAAAACTCGAGTGTTCCATTTGCGAAATTCTACGATTTTCCGAATTACTCTTTAACCGTAGGGAATTAGAGAAAACTTTCAACATGTGGAAGGAGCGGTTTTGCAGCAGCTTTCCAACGCCATATTATTTGCCTCATTCCGATAAGCGGTTTAAAAATGCGATCGAAAATACGATTCACGTTTTTTGTATGAAGAAAAAATGGTTTTCAAAACTGCTCTTAAACCGCTTACATTTTGCCAAAAATTTAACTTGGGTCATGATACTGATGTCCATAGCTTTCCAGCGATATATCGAAAGCCCCATTTGGACACCTTTTAGCTGAAGTTCAACCTAGTACTCGGGGAAGGTCAAACGCGTTACTCGGAAAGTTCATGTTGTGATCAGGATATTATTCTGATCCCGTAATCAGAATAATGTTTATATATGTGTGTGTGTGTATATATATATATATAATTTGGCCAAACATTATGAAGTTTGACCTAAGACAGATTCTATATGCAGAGTAAAAAGAAATGGAAGGAGTACAAGGGTATGTCTTGGGCATATCTAATTTTTTGTAAGGGGTGGTTTACATCTAGATGTGCTCTAAGGTTGGCCGTAGTGGGAGTATTATAGCTAGTACTATCATGCATGCCAAGCACTCCCTCCGTCCGGTGAAGAGTGTATATTTGGCTTTAAAATTTGTCCGCAAAAGAGTGTACATCTATATTCTCAATGCACATTAAAGTGGGAAAAATGCTTCTCTCTCATCACACGGTAATCAAGACCAATAACATTCTACACATGGTCTCCTTAATTTTACATGCACTTAGGTCATTGGGGGGTAGATAATTAAAGAGGAGAGATATGGTGGGTTGCACATTTCAAATGCGTTTTTTACTCCACTCCATAATTTGTTCTAAAATTTCTACTCCCTCATTTCCGGTTTATAGTGGTCAATTCAAAAATCTCACTAACCAACGTAGATGGTGAGTGGTGGTATATTTTTTGTAGTTTGCAAAAGCATCCAATTAATGCTCTTGTTTTCCTAAAAAATATGTTTACCAATGCATTAATTGCAGTGCATGCATGCATAAAGTACATGCATTGGTCAAATTTTCTCTTAATACTTGCATGCAATGATTTAATGCACCTTGGAATCTAAACATGTGATGAGGAACAACCAAATTCAGCCTTATAAAATGAAAAAATTAAAATTTTCAGATAAGCCCTATAAACCGAAAATGAGGGAGTATATGTACACTTTTCCCCAGACGGAGGGAGTAGGCAATTTTGACGAGGTCGCGTAATATTAAATGAATAAAGAAAGGGTTGAGTATCATATTATGATACCTTATCATAATAAATTCTATGCAACTATGTGTCGTGTATGACAATAAATAAAACTACTTATGATACTACTCTATGATACTATGCACTAAGGATGTAGTATCATACACTAGTATCATGTGCATGATACTAGTATATGATACTTCCCATTACGACTAGCCTAAGTATTGCACATCTAAATGATTCATTCAAACATACTAAGAAAAAAATATCCACACAAATCTCCGTGTAAAATCAATGACATAGAATTTAGATGTGCGATAATTAAGACACATCTGGATATGCTTTAGCAAAATCGTATTCTTCATAAACTTAACTCACATTTGATACCAAGTGGAGCTATACTTAAGAATTTTTTCCCTTGAAGAGCCAAGATGTTTTGGTGTCACCTAAGAGCATCTACATCCGTGTTGTTCAAACCTCCCTAAATGTTCGGGCGGACAACCCGGTCAGAAAAAACGGCACCCAACCGACCGCCTTATACCCAACCCAAATGTCCGAGCTGATCGGCACCCCCAAACTCAACCCATATGTGGGGCGGATATGGGACGGTCCGCACGTGCCTAAACACGTCTATCACATCGGACTGGTCCACCCGATCCCACATATACCCCATCCTAGATCAAACCATAGTCCTCATCCATAGTCTTGACCGCTTTGCATCCGTCCACTACCATCTCCTTCCTTACCCTCCTCGTCCCGGCCCCTTCCAACACCACCATGGCCAACTCCGGCAGTGGATCCGGCAATAAGTCCTACCCCATCGATTGGGAGGCACTCCTTAAGGAGGAATCCAGCCCCAAGGAGGAGGACGTGGAACTTTCCCTCCGTCGATCACATATGTACAATGGCAGGATCTCAAGCTTTGCAGTATCCTTAGCCTCTTGATGGCCCGCAGGGGAAGCCGCAGCTCAGTGCCGACCCGTGGCGGCCTGTCGCGGTTCGCATCTCCGTCGCCAGGCGGCGCCTGACACGTCCAGTCCTTGCTCCTCTCGGGCGGCGATGGGTTCTCATGCCCGCACCCCGAGTGCATTCGCGGCTACCAGAGTCAGAGGCGCAGGTCGCTCGTCATGCAAGGCAGAGGGCGGCGTGGGCTGGCTCCAGCCAGTCTGGCTACAGATCGTGTAGATCCGGGTCGGAGCCACTTCCGCCCGCCGACGCCGGCAATGACATCCTCCATGACATCAACCACTGCTCCTTCACCTTGGTGGAGACGGATGCCAATCGTTGCTTCTACAAAAATGTGATGGAGCTCTCGATCGACATCGAGGAGTCGGGTCGCCTCACCCAGGAAAAGATGGTCGCCTCGGTGGAAGCCGCCTGCCTCCCAAAGGGGCAGGCCCGTGCAGCCCAACGTCTGAACGGAATCCACACATCTCCTCGTCCGACAGCGGCACAACCATCGATGACGACGACGACCATCCAACTGCTGATGCCTATGACAAAGATACAACCGCCGCTTCAGAAACCCAAGGGAAAGTTGTAACACCCACCGTATAAGGAACGCAAAATCAAGGAACATAACACCGGTATGACGGAAACTAGGGCGGCAAGAGTGGAACAGAACACCAGGCATAAGGCCGAGCCTTCCGCCCTTTACCAAGTATATAGATGCATTAATTAAATAAGAGATATTGTGATATCCCAACATATCCATGTTCCAACATGGAACAAACTTTAGCTTCACCTGCAACTAGCAACGCTATAAGAGGGGCTGAAAGAAGCGGTAACATAGCCAAACAACGGTTTGCTAGGAAAGGTGGGTTAGAGGCTTGACATGGCAAAATGAGAGGCATGATATAGCAAGTGGTAGGTATCGCGGCATAGCAATAGAGCGAGCAAGTAGCAAGCAAAGATAGAAGTGATTTCTAGGGTATGGTCGTCTTGCCTGAGATCCCGATAGGAAGAAGAACGAGTCCATGAAGAAGACAAACGGACGAAGTCGAACGAATCCTCACAACTCCGGAACGAAACCGAAGCTAAGGCGAGAAGCAACCCGGAAAGAAGCAAACAACATAGTAAACAACCAAGCATAACATGGCCTGATGCACAACCAAGTATGATTCATGTCCGTTTTAATGAGGCATGGCATGACAAAGTGCACAAACAATACTACAAGTTAAGTTGAGCTCAATATGCAACGAGTTGCATATTGACGGAACACCACATCAATTATTTAGTTCATTCCCGGTTAGGTACTCAACAATATTAAATGTTGGTTAACATGGCAAGAGGTGAAGCATAACAAAACTATACCATCTAAACAATTTAAATGGGGCCGGATATAACAAACAACAAATCTGGTAAATCCCCATATACATTTAGCAAATTAATGCAAACAACAATTTTAAACATTTTAAAAGTTATTATCATGATGCGGATGACATGTGCAAGTTTATGCAATTTTTATTAAAAATTGACATGAACATATTATGAAGCATTTGTCATCGTGGCGGAAACGAAAGGGGTGCCACGGCAACGAATCCAAAAATGATGCCACGCAACATATCGGTTCTGGTAGTTCATGGAGATACCGGTGCAAAGGAAATGTGTCGGGAGCGTGCAAAAGATGGTGGGGTGATCCCGGATTCCGGATGTCCCACGAGTTCGCGACAAGGCTAACGAGGAACGTGCAAGGATCAAACCGGACATGGTGCAGACAATGGGTGCATCTCATACAACACATGCAAACGTTCTCGGACGGTCGTCTCGGGGTTACACCTTCGAAGCGTGCGTTTTGAAGCGGGTCAGTTCATAGAGAAAGTAGTCGTTCACGGGTCGTCGAGGAAAGTAGTGGTTCATGTCTGTAGATGTTCGGGGTCACGACACGGAACTTGACGTCCACGGGGTCTTCAACGATGGCCATGGTACATGTTTTGTAGACGTTCGGGCGGCGGTAGTGGGACACGTTTTCGTAGAGGGACTTGACGAAAAGCACGTCGACGGTAGAGGTATAGACGTTCTCGAGGTACTTGTCGGTCCGGTTTTGACGGTCTCGTTTTTGCGACGGTAGTCGTACTAGTCGACGGTAGTGAAACTTGGTGCATCCAAGGTCTTCGGGTGTAATGGTACACATGTTATCGGAGTACTTGGTCTCTCGCTAAACTCCAAGGTTCGTTGTGTAAGCGTACACATGTCTTTAGTGACGGTAGCCGTACATGCCCGTAGATGAACTTGCCGGGTCTGCGACGTCTTGGTACCTGGCGTCCTTCGACCTTGAGAGAGAAGAAACTGAACCGCGACAGTGCACGATGAGGAGGGTCCTGCAGCAACAAGAGGTCGACGGAGGTGGATGCGCTACTGGTGTGCGGCGAAGGCAGCGAGGCCATGGAGGCGCAACAGCGAAGCAGGGCTCGCGAGCAGAGGAGGAAGGCACGGCGCTAGTGCAAGGGACCTGGCGAGCTGGTCAACACGGAGCGGCGAGGAGGCAGGGGCTCGCGACTCGCGCGATGCAGGGGAGCTTGGCGCGACTCCGACGAGGGGCCGATGACGCGGATTCGGCGGCGGAGGCGACGAACGGGCAGCGGACATGGCAGGGCTTGAGCTCCTGGTTCCCTAGGAAAACGACGACGGGAGAGCGAGATGAGAGAGGTTCCTGGGAGGAGGACGAAGAGGAGGTAGGACGGCGAGGTCTCTGGCGACCTGCTACTGGTCGGGACGACGAGGAATGGCGAGGGAGCGGCTGCTTGGGCCTCCATGGTGGTGCGGCGCGAGGAAGGAGAGGCCGGGGCGTCGGGGCCAAGCGGCGGCAGGGTTGGCAACGAGGATCCAGGTGAGGATGTCGAGGCAGGCAGCAGAGACGCTGGTCGCGGGGGAAGGAGAGGCCGATGCGGGGATCAGGTGCGATGCGCTGCTCCTCTACGTGCGTCTGAAGGCGGCGCAGGAGGGAGACGAGTGGGAGGAGGGGATCGAGGGAGAGGGTTCAGTTGGGCCTAGGGTTAAACAGGGAATAGATGGGCCTGCTGGGCCTCGGAAGCAGGCCGGCCTGGCTGCTGGCTCTCTCTCTCCCTCCAAATTCTTTCCTTTGTTAATTTTTGTTTATATAAATAAACAATCAACAAAGGGGAAAATCCAGGGGGTTTTGGTTAGGGATATGAGATATATAAATATATATCTGGAACCCCGGATTTATGTAGGGTTTGAATAAATTTCCCTGGCATTTTTAGAAGGTAGAAAAATAATTAGAGTTTGAATTATTCTCAAACTTCAATCATTTTTTAACCTGACCAAAACAACTATGAATGGGATGAAATCTGACAGAGAGGGTGTAGGAAAGAGGCAAGATTTATAGGGAAAAGATGAACATTAAAGGAGGAGGAATAAAGTCACTTGTAAAGACATGAAAAAAAGAAGGAAGTGAGAGGTGATGATGCATGGGTGTGGCTTGAGAGAGAGATGACAAGAAAATATATGAAGTTGAGTCGGATAAAAGAAGAGTTGAAGAGTAGTGCAATTGTGTTATGGGTGATTCCAAGTTAATGAAATATTTATAATAGCTCCCTAATAATAGTAGGAGACTTTCATATGTTATAAAGAGAATTTCACCATATGAACTCCCTCGATTTAAGTGGATCAAAGATCCATGCCATTTATTTAGTTGAGGAGAGGTGCAAAGATTAATGACATGATGGCATGATGACATGATGCAATGCACATGATGCAAAGATGAATGCAACGGACCAAACAAAACACACGACAAAACCTAGAAACCCTGGAAGGCAACTGAAGCTCCGGTCTTGAGGCGTCACAAAAGCAGTCGATGAGGAACAGGTGAAGTCCGAAGCCCCCTCCTCTACCTTAATCTATCGTCGAATGAACTTTGTCAATATGCTATGTTACGTACGATGAAACTTGCCATGTTCAATCATTGTGAACTTTATGCTATGTCCGTTTGTAAATCAAACCTGCTATGTTCGATATATGATCTTTGCTATGTGTAAATTATTTTCTTCTTTTTTGCGAAAGAAACTTTTGGTCTATTCATCAAACATCATGATAGTACTCCCTTCGTTTCTTTTTACTCCGCATATAAGATTTAGTCAAAGAACAGAAGAAGCAATAGAAATTACATACATGTTCGGCCACTTAGCGACGAGTACGAGCATGGGAGCCAAACGTCATCGTCCCTCTCTCATTGAAGCCAGGCAAATGTATTGCCAAAGGACCAACGCACTTGAATAATGATCGCCGCAGATAAAAAAGCGTAGAAAGAAGAATTCAACCTATAGACACACAAATTCGGATGCACCGAAAACAAACACCGACCAGTTCTCGTGAGATATGTTTAAAGTAGAAAATAAAGAAAGAGAGAGTTTGAATGAAAGATGATCCGTCAATCTTTATTGATGATAGAAGTGGGCTATTTATACCCAGGCGGAAGTACACATGGTGCTTGGCGGTCAAGTAAACACATAGTTACTTGAGAGTCAAGAAATTACATA
Organism: Triticum aestivum; assembly: GCF_018294505.1. Taxonomy (NCBI): domain Eukaryota; kingdom Viridiplantae; phylum Streptophyta; class Magnoliopsida; order Poales; family Poaceae; genus Triticum; species Triticum aestivum. The sequence continues at coordinate 549,030,133 of NC_057809.1, read as the reverse complement.
GTTGCCTTGAGAGTCAAGGAAGTACATGGTTGCTTGAGAACTAAGCAACCTATCTAACAATTAACTTAATCCTAATTAGCTTAATTGTAAGCAACTATTCTATTCTTAACACTCCCGCTTATACAACGCCTCTTCTTTGGTATATCCATCATCTTGACAAATTCTTTCAATAATCTTGACCGTCTCCTCCAAAAACCCTGTGGAAAAAATATGAGGAGAATAATGCAGATATGTTGCTAAAACTCCTTTAAACCCAGTGGGAAAAATAATAAGGAGAAAATAATGCAACATATAATGATTATTGTCTCTTGATAACTCATATGAGAAAAACCTTTCAAGAAGGAGAAAACTCATTGATGAGTTTAGAGAACAATTAATATGTCTTGAGTACTTTCTTTAAAAACCCAGATAGGGAAAATAGAAAGTATGATGTATGATCTTTGATAAGATATTGCCTCACTAAAAACCATTATGAGAAACTTTTATGGAAAACTCATAAGGGATAAGAGTGTGATATGATACGCCATTGAAAACTCCTTTAAAACCCAATGGGAAAATATAAGGAGAAAATGATATGACATATACGTGAACTTGTGTTTATATTGTCTCATTAAAAACCTTTATAAGAAACCATTAGGGAAAACTCATGAAGGGAAAAAGAATACAATATATGCAATCTTAGGATTGTTAATAGGTTATAGATTTGGGAAATTACTCCCCCTGAACTTTGCAAACCTGGAGAATGTGCAATACAAATTCCATTGATATGATCATGACATTATGAATAATCTGTAAGATTTTCAAAGTATGTTGTTTGCATATTGTTTCCTCACTTTTTATAATTCGTGAGGATAAGTAATTTTCGAGCAATGTACTTTATGATATTGCTCTTCATATAACATGTAGGTATTGAGTAACACAAGTGGTAGCATCTTGATAAATCAAGTTATGTGATTCTGATGAATCTCAACCACATGATTTTGAGTGTGGTTAATCATTCTGCTAAGCCATGCATATATTGCAATGCTTTTAGATAAAGCGATTATGTCAGAATGATAACTGGAAATAGCCATTAAATCCCATTTATATGACTTCCATATGAAGGCTATTCCAGCAAATTCAATCATTGAGATGGTATTGTCATGGCCATATCTTGTATTTCCTGATGAAAATATCCAAGATTTATTGTGAGCTTGAGATATAAGCTGATATTTCCTATATCGACCATATACCTTTTGTTGGGGTTTGCACTCTGAACAAAGATAGCAAATATAGTGTCAGTCCTGACGTAGTTTGCAATTATATGAGTGTTTTGACATTAGTGAGATATAGAACTTCAGGTCCTGATATCACTTCATTAACACCCCTAGGTATGAAAGGATTTGTACCCTATCAGGGGTAGTATGACCATATTACATGTCTTTTATTGATATGATATATCCACATTGAACTTCTCGTATATGTTTTGGATATATGCAGACTGATATATGTATTCTTGAGAGAATGCTGAAGTTGTAAGCTTAAGCTAAATTTGGTTGAATCCAAATTTTTCGTCTTGAGATGATTTTATGCATTTTTAGGTCTTGTACATACATTGATGACGAAATCATCGATATACACTGAGGTGATGTAAGAAAATCAAATTTGTGATTTCATTATTAAAACACATAAACAATCATCACTATTCGAGTAATCCTTTTGAAGAAGGAACTCATTTAGTCGGTAGTACCATATGATTTTCGACTATTTTGAGCCATAGAGTGACTTCTGAAGTTTTACACAAAAACATGTTGCGATTTGTCTTTGGATTCGGAATTGTAAGCCCTTCAGGGACTATAATATAGGTATCTGAAATGAGTGATCCATATGAGTATGTAGTCACTGCATCCATTAACTGAATGGATATTGTTATTTTTTATTGCCAATGATATTTAGTATCGAAACATAATTCCACTCATACCAAAAGGGTATGTTACATCATAATTGATGTCGGGTCTCTGCGTGAACCCTTTGCTACAAGCCTCACTTGCTCACCACCTCATTGACTTTGTCTATGAATGAGAAGTTTTTAGTATTCCATACGGAAGATACTTATGAGGAGTAGGTATTACTGCGGTAAATACCACTCATTTGTTGAGCGAGTGCTATTCTTCATTACTTGCTTCCTTTTATGTGAACCAATATGAGTGCAAGAGGCACTCTACCATGGATTTTGGTTCTGGGCCCAAAAGGTTTTAGCAAATTGAGAAGAAATATATGTCGACAAATGTAGTCTTTAGTTTATATGATCCTCGTGGAATCATTGAAGTTTGTGGATAAAATATTTATTCCTTTTAACTCCTTGTGATTTCCTACAACAAATGGAGTCAAGGTGTTTCGCTGTCCTGGCACCAAAACATTTGTGCACATTTATGCCGGGCTTTGGATGATGAGCATCCAGTGAGGTGTCTTTCAACTTGATGTTGAATTACATTTACTGGTTGAGGATTTGATTTCCTCTGTTTCCGCGGAAGCATATGAGAACTTATATCTCGTCTTGTCAGATTTTCTCCCCCTCTTGCTCTCATTTTGGGAGAAGAGTGGTTTATCAGGTACCTCCACTCTTTCTGATAGAATTTAGTGACACCTTGTCATCAGTAAATGTATGTGGCAGATTTGCAATGTGTTGCAAATATATGATTCTCTAAACTTCTAGTTCAGATTCTTTGAGTACACGGATATAAGGATTGAATGTGAATAACATTTCTAATTTATTTCTCGGCATTCTTTATGGTACTTACCTCCCCCTAATGCCGAAAAATATCCTTATTGCTGATGCAGTCAGCATACGGGCTATGAATAATTTTGATTGACGATTAAATTGTTATTCCTCACATAGATCCCTAATTTTCGTGAGTGCCCATTGATGTACGCTGGAGTGGTGATATCGGTATGTAACCGAATTATCGCAGGTGGGAAATACTTTTTTGATTTCCACGTAGTAACTACAAGGGGAAAGTAGTATGATATGCAGTTGGTATGATTTAGAACATACTTACGGTGTGTAAGGCCGTATGTGTCCAGCAAGAGGCCGGTGAATTTACAATTCTTTAAAAGTGGTCATGTAATTCATTTAAATCTCTTTGATAAGAAATTTAGCTAAACCATTCTGGGTATGTACATAAAGTACTTAATGCAAAAAATGCTCATTGAGTGAGTTCAACAACATTGTTCATTTGAATGGGTTTATAGATCCTGTTTTCAGGAGAATTTGCTCTTACTTTGATAAGTTGAGCAATTTTTTTAGTAAGATCATGCATGGTTGTGTGTGATAAGAGACACACTTAAAAACATTTTATGAATGTGTATATGAGTACCATGAAGTATCTAAATTACCCTAGATAATGGTTAAGCAATCTAGACATATCTTTTGAATGTGTTCAAGGAAGAATAAGTGTCATGCTTAGAATTTTAAGGTGAGAGTGCCTTAAAACTTATTTCCCCTATGGCACATGTGGTGCGCATATAATCTGATGATCTGGGGAATATTTTTGCAATTTGTTAAGTTGTGACCAACCGAATTGTCAACAATTTTCTAATTATCCCCAAACCAGGATGGCTAAGGCTATCAAGCCTAATATTTAATTTATTAATACTTAGAAAATCATTGTGTACGAAACAATATTGAGTATGAATTGGAAAATACATTCAACTTTATCGAATATTGTATCCAATGGATATGATATTGGACATTTTACTACATGTAGTAGTACAAGTATGGGCTAATGATATATTGGGATAATTAGGAGATTACCTGAGGTCTCCGATATTTTTGAGTGCAAATGTTTTCATCCTCCATTTTCTGCACTAGACTTTGTTCCTCCTTCTGATGAAGATTCTGAGAACAATCCTTTACCAGAATTTTATTGTTATTTGCAAATTTGCAAATTTATCCCATTTAACTTATTGGCCTTTTAAAATTTATGGTGTGGTTTGACCATATGTTTGAGGGTTTGGTAATCATATGTACGATGTTTGTATAGCCACACATTTGACAAACTGGATATTTGTCTTTGTGATCATTTGAAAACGATATATTCCCTATTAAGAGGTAATTTTGTCTTTTATCCTACACTTTACTTTGAAATCCTCGTGGTTCATTTTTGAGACCACTGACTTGCATAGTATTCTCAGTACTAGCAAATATTTTAAATAATGATATATCACCTGTTGGGTGGATCTGATGATTTTAAGAAATTATATATTTCTTCATCATGGAAATTTGTAGTACCATCATAAGAGGATGTAAAGTGTATTTAAGGCATATGAAAATATTGACCATGAGATCTCAACTTGAGGTTGATTAAGTGACAGAACTGTGAGCTGCGATGACTTGAAGTCTTGAAAAACGAATGGGTAATCATTTGCGATATGCTCAAGGCATCATGTTTATATTAAGGGAAATATTCAGGGTGAATAGAATGTCATCCATTATGTACTTAGTTTGAGATCTAAGTGAAGTTGGGACACATAAAATGCATATGAGTGTTGCAACTTTAGAGTCACCGCATTGCATGTATGACATTTGTTAGTCACTGTGAAAGTTTAACCATAATGTGATGTGGACATTGCAAAAGTGTTGAGACACTCAATCGTTGCCATAATTATGCAATCCATCTTGATGGACGGACAACCCTATAATTATAAATAGTGACATAGGCTTCACTGCCATGTATTTTACCAATGTAATAGACGGTAATCACTAGTATATGCAAATATTTGCATAGTTTTCTGTGACATATTCAAGCAAAATGAGGCTTGAATAGTTGATATTAGCACACAATACCATTTTGGTAGATAGCGAGTGTGCAAGAACTATATTTACTATGAGAGCAAATCATTTTAGTGAACAACAACAAATGCTTGTGAGGAGCAAATTTTATTGGGGTCTTATGTGTATACCACAAATTAAATAGATAACACTTTGAAGATAATCACCAAATGCGGTGTAGATCTCACAGTAATAGAAAACGTAGTCTGACTTTTCCCAGTAGATGTTCATATCTCTATTACCTTATGTTATGCTAAATTTATGAAATCACTTTGAAGGTAATCATCTGTCAGAGTGACATGATGTAGACCTTACAGTAATAGTGGATAGTCTACAAAATTTTGCAGTAGATGCTAGTGTTACCTTATGATATCTTGAGGGTAGTCACAGCTAATATTGATATTTGGAAGAGCACTTTGAAGGTAGTCATCTTGTTGGTAACAAGATGTAGACCTCACAGTAATGATGGATAATCTTCAAACGGTGCAGTAGATGCCACCAATACCTTGTGATTCACAAATAAAATTTGGGCATGTCATATGAAGTATGACAATTTATAATTCTTATTTGAGTTTCATTAAGATTTGCAAGAAAAATTGTTTTCGACTGCAAAAATATAGTTGTCCTAAAATCACATGTCATATAGAATGTTTGCGGTAAAAACATAATTGATGTCTTAAATTACAGAAAAATAGGATCTGAAATATAAGCAATACATTCTTTTGCAGTGGTATTGCCATTAAAAAAATGATGTATAGTTATTTTATGTAATTTAGGATGAACTGAGGTTCTCCCACGTGTGTTTTCTAAAACCGAGGGCTTATAGAATACAAATAGTAATAACCTGATGGTTAAAGTGCTAAAACAGAGGGTTGTACTACAAATCGCAGGAGTATAGACAACTTGAGAGTTGAAGTTGAGCGCTATACTGCATGATGAACTAAGCCTGAGGGCTTAACAGAAATTACAGGGACCTTTTTGTAGATAACAGAAACTTAAATGCTTAAACTAAAAGATAACCTAGAGGATAGAAATCCCCAATTTCTCACGTGCGGCTGAGGATTATCATCCACCGCCGCGCTACTGGGAAGCGTTGCATTGGTTGGCCCGCCTTGTGCCAGAGGAAGCCGCGCACTGGGCCAAAATCGAGTAGGCAGGCCATGACTGAGAGGGAGCGCGGGGATGGAAGGTGATGCGCGGGTGGAGTCGACGTGGCTTTGGTACACGTGCGGCCGGAGTCGAGGCGATGCCGCCGCATGCCGGAGGGCTTCGCCGCGTGCTCTTACCCGCCAGTCTGGGTCGCTCCACGAAAGGCTGCACACCGGAGGGTAGCGCCGAGCGCCGCTACATGAAGTGGGATGCTGATGCGGTCCGGTTCCTAAGTGCCTTCAACAAGTACTGTTGTTGTGGCGTGGCCGGTGCCCACGGCGCTGATTTCTGGTTGAACATGATTATGTACTACGAATAAAATTGGGATCATAGCACCTGATAGGTATTGCGATCAAGTACTTTGATCGTAAGCTTCATGTGAGAAGTAGTCCAGGACGCGTAGACTTATTCATGTATGTGTATCCTTTTGCTTCGGAGTTCCTTTTCTATTCTTGTCCTGTTTCCTGGACTGGTCGCCTTGGTTAGAAAAAAGGGGTAAATGTGACGCCTAGTTCTTGCATGCGCGGCGCGCTGGTTGAGAAGTGCGGCGTTCATGCACTGGTCTGGAGTGCTGCGCCGTGAAGGCCATTCGACTGTCTTGTCGTACCCAGGACGGCAATTCCTGATAGTCAAGAACAAACATTAGGTAAATCGCACTAGCATATGATGTATCATAGCAATTAGATTAAAATCGCATTTGGTTTGGTGCGATTCTTCCGTGCTGCTCCCAGGTGTTGATTCCGACAGAATCGTTAAGTTGCTATTTATCTGTTCTTCTAGACCCTGATTGTGAGGCGATCCCTCTTGTGTAATCTCTTTCCTTGTGTGTGGCTAAATCGCTCGATCGGAGAGCAAAAGTGCATGATAACATGTTTAAAGTAGAAAATAAAGAAAGAGAGAGTTTGAATGAAAGATGATTCATCAGTCTTTATTGATGATAGAAATGGGCTATTTATACCCAGGCGAAAGTACACATGATGCTTGGCGGTCAAGTAAGCACATAGTTACTTGAGAGTCAAGAAATTACATAGTTGCCTTGAGAGTCAAGGAAGTACATAGTTGCTTGAGAACTAAGCAACCTATCTAACAATTAACTTAATCCTAATTAGCTTAATTGTAAGCAACTATTCTATTCTTAACAAGATACACGTCCAGTTCAACAGGTCATTGGATTCCTGCTTGTCCCCGGACCCCATCAGCAGCAGTACTAGTAAATTCAAATCGGCCACGCACTCCAACAAGTTTGCAAAGGCAAAGGCCACAGCTCCAGCACCGCAAAAGCCACAAAAGCCCTGCACAACTCCGCATGCCAGCTCGCTACGTGCCGAGGTGCTCCCCCTCCACGTGCCGACTCCCGTGTCCTTTCTCCACGCTTCCCGACTTCTTATAGCGCGAATGGCGGCTCCTGAATCCTGATCACATCGTCTCTCACATCCCCATCCCTATCGCCTTGCTACTACTTCGGGCCCGAGCACGAAGCCATTTTTGCATCTCCGCGAGCGACTTGAGAGGCTGAGATCGGCCTTGCGGCGTAGGGGATGAAGCGGCTGCTCGTTCATGGCGGGAGGGCAATCGGCTGCCCCTCCAGGAGCGCCGTGGAAGATCCCACCGCCCTGGCCGCGCTTGGCAACGGCGTTCTACTGCCCAGGGTGAGCTCACGCAGCACAACTGCCCTTGAGTTTCTGAATTCTGAGTTTCCTGCCTTGCCTTCTTCGGCGTTTCATTCATCTGGCAGCGCCACACTATTCTAGGAATCTTCAGAAGTAGTAGTACCACTACCATGTAGCAGAGCGATCTACTGTTGTGAGTTTGTCCAAGTGGTAGTGTATTCTTGCATGGTGAATTGCAGAGGTAGTACTGAACTACTATGTGAGAGATGTGATGTAAAAAGACTGCTAAACTTCTAGGAAATCAGAATGTTTAAGAAGGCAGAACAGTCGGCAGGGCAGTGCATATGAATGATGTAGAGAAATGTTCAGGTGGCAAGTCGAATGTGCAGGTGTTCAAGTCCAGTGTACATACTACTACAGGGTACATAGTGGTACATCTGACAGTGTGTTCTATAACCTTTCTCTTTTTCATGTGATTTTCCCAGTACCACTCGACAGAGAAGCACGACGACAGTGACACGCTGGGCGAAATCGGGGAGAAGGCAAGAACGACGGCGGAGGAGTTCCTGAAGATGGCCAAGGAGAAGACCGACGACGTCGCGGAGGGCGCAAAGGAGACGGTGCAGGAGACCCAAGGAAGCGGTGCTCGGCGAGTCGGACGACGAGAAGGACAAGTTCAAGCAGCGGGTCGAGCAGGGGAGGTACCATCAGAAATAAGCGGGAGGTGTTCCCTTTGCTGTATGCTCGCGTGCGTGCAGTCATGGCCTGCCCAAAGCCATTAGCTCTGCAGTTTGTATGTCAACCACTAGGCTTGGAGTAAGGTGCTACTGTATGTGTAATGTTTCTTCCCCCTTCAGTTCAGTGGCCTTCAGCACTGCAATGTGATCTTGGTGCTATACAACTTGCCACTTCCCGCAGAATAAATAATATTGAGCTTCTGAATTATGTATTTTTCTTCTCGACTGAACTTGGATGCACTTTGCAAGAATGTCACAGGATGTGTAAAGCTCTGGTGTGGAGAGTAACTGAAAAGATACATGCAGCAGGGGATAATGCACTGTGACTTGACTATCAGATGGGCAGATGACGATGGCTCATAACTAATCTGGTTTGCACTTTGTTAGTCACGAATCCATCATGTCAACAACGCCGTTTAGGTGAAATCGTGTCCTTGCCAATGTTCTTCCAGCGAAATAGGAGTTGATGCACTCCACATCGGCAAGCAGCTGGACTGCTAGAGCCTAGAGGATGGTTAGTCAGTGTGCATATGTTGTCCTGTTTTGCTTACCTCGTGTGTGACATGAACTGCTTACATGATTGGGTACTATATAAATGAATTGGTACACGACTGAAGATGACAGAAATAGGTAGTTGTACCAAAGTGAAAAATTGGGTGACTCTACAAGCATTATCATACAAAACGTTTCTCTTTAAACTTTAATTAAATTGGTTGCTCATATGGGCTTTCTATGAGCATCAAGTGCTTTTAGCATCTTTGTTATCTAGTGCACATGCATTCTAAATCCTTTACCGTTCGGATTGCACTCACAGACTCACTGACGTTCACCATCTCAGTAGTTGAATGGTCACTGGGTTTATTCTTCTGAGTTGAACTTTCGAGTAATGTTCCATATAGAGGGACAAGCATGCAACTATTTTAGACATTTCTTCTGAATCCCACCATCTCTAAAAATGTCTGCAGCTCTACGGAGCTTGGTACTTTGTCCTTGACAAGCCATTTCTGAAATCTTAGAGCAAGTACGTTTATGTAAAGCTGAAACCGTGCTACTATGCTGATACAGTACCGTTTGAATTGCCCACAGAAATGAAATTTCCACATCAGTTTCTCAGTGTTAAATATCTTTGTGTTGAAACAGAAGTGGACGAAAAATGAGGTCATTTCATCTGTGAAGGACGAAATGGAACTATGCAACTGTACTAGATGCAAACTCCCATATACTGACCTTTCCACCATCACATGGCTCTGCAGCATCTACTCAGAATTCAGATAACAAAACCAAAAAAAACGTTGAACTGAAATTTGCCGGAGGTGGCAGCCCGCAAACCTGAAGATCACGCACCAATCAGGCATCTGCTCGCGAGCGTGAGTGGACGAAACTAATCAGCAGCAAATTTCATCGGATCGATCGAGAACAGGACACAAGGAAGAAGAAAGAACCAATCAATAAGCAGAGATCTAAAACGATCGCTGATCTACTACGTGGTGGTGCAAAGCCTGAATCGAAGAACGGCAAAAACTATATGTACACAACCAATTAAACGACGCAAGAAACCAACAGATCGGCCGATCGATCGATCGGCGTTCCATCCATCCATTCCATCCTCCAGGGATCAGCCGAGCCTGGCTGCCTAATACCCGGCGGCCGCGTCGTCGCCGGCGCCGGCGGCGCCCTGCTTCTTCTTCTGCACCTTGCCCTTGATCCACTGGAAGCCGTGCGCGGTGCCCTCCTTCACCTTCTTCAGCCCCGTGGCCGCGGCCGCCTTGGTCTTCTCCACGCCGCCCTGCTTCTTCCCGCCGGCCCGCGGGGCCGGGTCGCTGCCGTAGTCCCACTGGTCCGCCCACGACGAGCCGAACGAGTTCTTGCGCTCCATCAAAGACGATCTCGATCAAGAGACGAACAAAAAGCTTCTCCTGCGGTCAGTCGGGGCGAGAATGGCGGGGCTTTATAGGGGCATGCGCGGCCCCGCTTCGGGCAACCAATCAACGGGACGGGATCGTCCCTTCCAGAAGGCACGCGTGGGAGGAAACGTACGCGTAGTCATGGCCGGATACGTCCGGGATCGGGACCGGGACGCGGTGGTCTCGCTGGCTGGCTGCTTGGTTGGCTCTCCTTCCCGCGGCGCTGCATGCCAGTTTTGACCGGCGTCGCTCACGACGGGGGCTGCGGTCCACGTCCATCCATACGGCCCGGGCTGCGAGCCCGAAGCTTCCAGCCGCGGAGATTGAAATGTTGGTTCTGCTGAATGAAATGTTTTTTTAACTGATTGAAATGTTGGTTATTGTTACTGTCGGACGAAATTACAGCCGGGTCGCGTGCGTGCGTGCAAGACCGATGTCGTGAGACCGTGACCTCCCCTTTGTTTTAGCGGACGGGCGGATGAACCGGTCGCCTGATTTGATCCGTTCAAGAGAGGCTTGCTTGCTTGTTTGGCTTGTCACGGCAGCAAGTGCCTGTCGTGGCGTTTAGAATTAAGCTTCGAATTGGCCCATTTGGAGTCGCGGGATTAGTTTTTTTGGGAGGAGATCGGGTTGACCAAGTTATCCAAGGAGTTTAAGGTTCATCGACCAGTGAGCATCTAGGAGTGCCGGTCGTCTTCTGGACAGGATCTCCCTTCTTGCTCTTTTTTTCTTATTGCAAATCAAGAGCTTTATTTATTTATTTTAGCTGAACCAAGACCTTAATTGATATTCCATAAAAAAGAGAGCTTAATTGATACGAATCATTCAGGGCTACTCCCTCCATTCCAAAGTAATTGCAGACTTGAAGTTCTAATATTGTCCTAACTCAAACCTAATCAAGCTTGATAAAGTCAATATAAAAATATACCAACATCTATAACACCAGATTTGCTTCACTACATTCACTGTGACATATATTTTCGTGTTATATTCATTGTGCACTCCTTGCTCAACCACCCAACCAAACCAACACGTGAGCGTTCGATACACAAAGCTAGGAAGCCAACATTGGGAGAGCAGACTTTTCCTATTTTTCTCGTTCATGCTTGTCCGGTCTGGGTTGGTAGGTATTCTGGTGGACGCCAACTGTACTTTGGAATTGCCAAAGGAAGTCGTGAGGTTATACTAATGCGTGCATGGACCAAGTGGACGGGCGACCAAACAAACTATTAACAAGGCATAGAATTTCCCCCGGCAGTACCTCAAAATTCTCTCTCCCGCACAGGACAGACGCCCGTCGGGATCCCGAGGGGTGTTTGGTTCCAGAGACTTTTTTGTGTTGGGATTAAAAAAAGTCCCTAGCAAACCAAACAGGGTGGGACTTTTTTGCTAAAAGTTTTTAGAAGCACCTTCTTGAGAATCTTTTTTAAAAAGTCTAGAGACTAGAAAAAGTCCTAAGACTGGAAAACCAAACACCATCTAAGTGGCTGTTGCTGATAGCCTGATACGGCACCCAGAGTCCAGCCCTCACCAACAGCAGCAACTACCGTTTGGCCGGACAGAGGTTACAAAATTAGTGTATGCCATTCTCACGCTAGGGAATTTGACACTGAAAAAATAAACCATGTGATCCGTGTAATCTACTGTATTATTCTGTAAACTAAAATATCAATGGCAGTAGTATGTACAGAAGAATCTACCCAAAAATATCAATGACCAATCGAACTAGCAACTAGCAATCGTGGCACAGCCTGCAGAGACGGACGTGACGTGACCGTCACGGCGGCGGGCAAAAGGACCAGGCGTTCTACAGTGACAGTGGGAGCAGCAGGCCAACCGCCACAACTACCGCAACGAACCGGCTGCCCGGGCGGGAGCCGGCGGCGGCGCTGCTGTCCATCTCCCGGCTGCTCGTCGACGGCGACGTCGGCGCCACGCCCTTGAAGTCGGGGTTGGTCCCGTACATGCTCTGGATCCCCTGCACGTCGTCCGCCTCCAGGTCCACCTTCCTCGTCCCCGTCCTGATGGTCGGGTACATGATGGCGCCCTGCACCGACGAGTGCCCCAGCCCCAGCAGGTGCCCGATCTCGTGCACCGCCACCGACTCCAGGTCCACCGCGCCGGGGCTGGAGGACGCGTCGCCTTGGCCGTCGGCGACCCATGCCTCCGCGGCGTCCAGGTGGAACCGCCCGTCCGTCGGCGAGAAGGCGTGCGCCAGCGTGCCCAGCGGCCCGTCGAAGGCCTCGCCGTCGCCGTGCGCCCCCGCGTAGAACCCGATGGTGATGTCGGCGTCGGCCTCGGACGCCGTCTCCGCGAAACGCAGCGTGGTGGCCTCCGACCACCGGGCGAAGGCGCGCGCGAAGACGGCGCTCAGCGTCGCCCGGTCGATGGACGTCGCCGCGGCCGCGGTGATCGCGTACCGCAGCTCGCGCCGGAACGGCGGCCACATGGGCCCGCCGGGGAAGTAGGTGTAAAGGTGCCGGCCGTGTGCGCCGCCCGCGGACGACGCGTTCCGCCGGTCCATGGTGGAGGTGCCGTTGACGACGTCGGGCACGCCGCAGCGCGGGGCGACCATCTGGGACACGGTGGGCGGGTCGAGGAACCCCGTCGCGTTGAGGCCGAAGTTGCGCTGGTACGTGGCGATGGCCGCCTCCAGGTCGGCGTCGAACGCGTCGCTGAAGGGCGACGAGGACGGCGCCTCCGGGAGGTACCCGAAGTGGCTCAGGTAGCCCTTGAGCCGCGCGAGCCCGTCCCGCTCGTCGCCCATGTGGCAGCCGGAGAGGTTCTGGAACGCCAGCCACGGGTTCGGGAACGGGGGCTCCGCCTCCGGCAATCCGGCCACCGGGAAGGCCGCCACCGGCGACGACGCGACGAACACCATCGCCGCCGCCATGGCAGCAACCAGCAGCAAGACAAGGGAAGGAGAACCCGACTCGCCCATTGCTAGTCGATGAAGTCTTTCTGCAGATGAGATGAGCAGACGATCGAAGCAAGAGAAGCAGGCTGCTGTCGCGTAAGCTTTAAGGCTGGGTCGCGAGCGAGCAGCTCGGTCAGCATGGCCGAGAGGCGGGAAACGTCCGCCCCGCTTGGGTTCCAACGAAATGTCCGAGTTGGTGTGTGCTTTTCCAAAGGTTTGGTTGGGTCAAGCATGGATGATGGATATGTGGCCTTGTGTTCGCCGCATGTTGCTGTCAACCGGTCGGGTGTCGACATGACAGATGACGGCTTCAGGGTTGGAAGCAACGGCAACGCCTTGTGCTCTCGATCGAGCCTTGACTAGCTATCCGACAATTGAAGCAGCTTCCATCAGATTGATCCCGAGGATCCGAGGCTGAGGTCATGCAAGCTTTGGATTGGATATCATCTCGTGTGGAGATTTATCGGATGGGAAAAAAGGGGTCATTTCTTGCTAACTTTGCACCGGCCAGGAGGCAGACGAAACATGCGTCTTTGAATCGGCAACTCGTCAATCAGAGATCGGTAGCGATGCCTTCTAGTTCCACTGCTAGGTGTGTGCAGGTGACCAACCCCTCCTGCTCTAGATCACAAAGCGGACGACGGTTGAAACTTGAAAGATAGAGATGGGTGAGTGGGAACGCAGGCGGATCGGCGTTCCATAGCCAGATGCTTTTTTTTGCTGATGGGTGCTTTATTAGCATGACATGAGCAACTCTTGAGGCACTTTCAAAAAGACTGAATTATTGCAGCTTTCTAGTAACAGACTGATTAAGATAAGCCATGTTGTTGTTAAATGGGAAAGGAATGGTTCTGTCGTAGCAGCATACGAGAAGATCGTCGTGGATTTTTCTGCGTGAACCCCTTGGGAGGCCCCTCAAGTCGAACACCTTCATTCGGCCGAAAGTGCCATGATAATGACGTATCTAGAAGGTCGTTTACCCGGTGGGCGGCACACAAATATCCAAAGCATGAACGGATAACCGTGCAAAGAAGAAAAAAAACGATCGAAGAGGCCACACGGCCCCATTTTCATTACGAAAATCGAGTCGCGACACAAGCCGAGTTCCGTTACTCGTAAATTGTCATGCCAACTCCATCGACCCCAAACGGACGTCCGATTTGACCGGATTTTGTCCCTTTGGGACGACAATGGGTTCGCCCATGTCCGCTTCTGTCCGTTGGGTTGTGGGTACGCCCAACACACGGCCGTACCCCAAATCATGTCGGTGTTGGACGTGATTAAAAAAAACAGAAAAACTTAAATAAAATGACTAAAAAGGTAAATAAACGTATTAAAAAAACTTAAAACATAAATTAGGGGTCAAGGCCACAAAACGGCCCAGTTTCACGGTTCACTTAAACGGCCCAGTGCCATAATTAACATCAAAACAAAATTAAAAAATGCTGTCCACGCGCTCCTGCCGCGCCCGTTGATGCCGGGGCCGTCGCCGTCTTCAGTGGCCGCCAGTGTCGTCGTCGTCACTGACGAGGTCGACGTAGTCCGACGGCGTCCAGAGGTGGGTCGGCGGTCCGTGGTGCATGTGGGCGGGCTGGAAGGTGGCAGGTGCCTGCACCACCTCCTCCCGTGGCGAGGCGTCCCGCTCCAGTGACCGCGGAGGCATGGGGCACCCGTTCACGCCCCCCACGGCGTCCACCATCTCCGGCCTCCTCCTTTTTCACGGAGCCGCGGCAGCGTCCCGACGAGGAGCCAGTCTCGCGGTCGTGCTTCCCCTTGCGGGCGTAGTTCCAGAGGCCCATGGCTGTGTAACGCTCACGATGCGGCTATATCTCCCACGTGTTGAAGCACGACTTAGAGGCATAACCGCATTGTAAGCAATGTCGCAAGTGAGGTAATCTTCACACAACCCATATAATACATAAGGGAAAGAGATACATAGTTGGCTTACAATCGCCACTTCATACAATACATGAATAAAGCATTACATCATCCAGATACAATCAAGATCCGACTACGGAACCAAAATAAAAGAAGACTACCCCAAATGCTACAGATCCCCGATCGTCCCAACTGGGCTCCACTACTGATCAACTGGAAACGGAACAACACGATGAACAAGATCTTCATCGAGCTCCTCCTTGAGCTCGGTTGCATCACCTGCACTGTTCAACGGCACCTGCAAGCTGGTTTTGGAAGTATCTGTGAGTCACAGGGACTCAACAATCTCACACCCTCGCGATCAAGACTATTTAAGCTTATAGGTAGAGAAAAAGGTATGTGAGGTGGAGCTGCAGCAAGCACTAGCATATATGGTAGCTAACATACGCAAATGAGAGCGAGAAGAGAAGGCAATGAACGGTCGAGAAACTATGATTAAGAAGTGATCCTGGAACAACCTACGTCAAGCATAACTCCAACACCGTGTTCACTTCCCGGACTCCGCCGGAAAGAGACCATCACGGCTACACACGCGGTTGATGCATTTTAATTAAGATAAGTTTTAGGTTTTCTACAACCGGACATTAACAAATTTCCATCTGCCCATAACCGCGGGCACGGCTTTCGAAAGTTCATAACCTTGCAGGGGTGTCCCAACTTAGCCCATCACAAGCTCTCACGGTCAATGAAGGATATTCCTTCTCCCAGGAAGACCTGATCAGGCTCGGAATGCCGGTTACAAGACATTTCGACAATGGTAAAATAAGACCAGCAAAACCACCCAGATGTGCCGACAAATCCCGATAGAAGCTGCACATATCTCGTTCTCAGGGCACACCGGATAGGTCAAGCTACGAGTAAAACCAGCCCTCGAGTTGCCAGAGGTGGCCCCGCAGGCTGCCCATTTCGGACCAACACTCAGAGGAGCACTGGCCCGGGGGGGTTAAATAAAGATGACCCTTGGGCAGGCCTACCCAAGGGAAAGAAAAGGCTAGGTGGCAAATGGTAAAACCAATGTTTGGCCTTGCTGGAGGAGCTTTATTCAAGGCGAACTGTCAAGGGGTTCCCATTATAGCCCAACCGTGTAAGGAATGTAAAATCCGGGAACATAACACCGATATGACGGAAACTAGGGCGGCAAGAGTGGAACAAAACACCAGGCATAAGGCCGAGCCTTCCACCCTTTACCAAGTATATAGATGCATTAATTAAATAAGAGATATTGTGATATCCCAATAAAATATCCATGTTCCAACAAGGAACAAACTCCAATCGTCACCTGCAACTAACAACGCTATAAGAGGGGCTGAGCAAGCGGTAACATAGCCAAACAACGGTTAGCTAAGACAAGGTGGTTAGAGGCTTGGCTTAACAATATGGGAGGCATGATAAGCAAGTGGTAGGTATCGCAGCATAGGCATAGCAAAAGAGCGAGCATCTAGTAAGCAAAGATAGAAGTGATTTCGAGGGTATGGTCATCTTGCCTGAGATCCCGCAAGGAAGAAGAACGAGTCCATGAAGAAGACAAACGGACGTAGCCAACGTATCCTCACAAACACAACGTTACCGGATTACCGAGAAGAAGTACACAGGAAAGAAAGCAAACAACATAGTAAACAAACATCACATAAGCATGGCACGATGCGCAAACAAGTATGATGCATGTCCGGTTTAATGAGGCGTGGCATGGCAAAGTGCACAAACAACCCTACAAATTAAGTGGAGCTCAATATGCAACTCCGTTGCATATTGACGAAACACCACGTTACATAATTTAGTTCGATCTCGTTATGTACCCAACAATTATTAAATGTTCTTAACATGGCAAGGGGTGAAACACAACAAAACTACCTATCTAGGCAAGTTTAAATGAGGTCAGAAACAACAAAACAACAAGTCCGGAAACTCCTCATGTGCATATTTTAGGTTTGGCACTGATCTGCCCTAAGCCATATTTAAGAGTTGTTAAACATGCAAAGCAATGCCACCATGTTAAACTAGGCAAAATTCTACCCCATTTACATATAAAGTTTATTAGATTTGGAGATACGGTTATTAAGTTATGAAATAAATCATTTTAACAAGTTATTTAAGCAAATTTAAACAAACATCATTTTATACATTTTAAACATGGATGAAAATGACATATTATGAAACTACACAAAAATCTAAGCAACTTTAATATAGTTTGTTTTTATATGATGCACCGTTTGTGAGTTATTATATGCATGAACAATAAGGGGTTTTCTGTAAAACTGGCAAACACTGGATAAATAGCAAAATCATAGCAGCAGGGAAAAAAACTACATGGGCTAAAACTGAGCAGAGGTCCAACAGAACAGAAAAAAGGAGGCGCTGGTGGTGGCCTCACCATGGGCCTCGGCCCGATTCAGTGGAGGAGGAGGTAGGCCGCGAAGGGGCAAGCTGGGCCTGGAGGCGCGGGATGTGGCCCACGCGGTCGCTCGCACGCTCGACCTAGCGACGCAGGCAGCAGCGGGAGAAGCAGGGGCGCAGGTCAACGCACGCGGCGCGACGCGGCAGGAGCTCCGACAAGGCGGTCTCGGCGGGGACCGATCAGAACGGGACTGGGGCGGCGGGATCCGGCGGATCTTGGCACGGGGATGGAGCTCCAGTGGCGCGACGGGAAGCTTCGGGCAGCCATGGCGTTGGGTGCTCTCCTGTGTTGAGAGACAGAGAGCGAAGCGTGAGGGAGGGAGGAAGGGAGAAACGACAGTGAAGAAGAAAGAGAGAAAGGAAGGAGGCAGAGGAGCTGTGGCTTGGTACAACGAGCGAAGAAAGAGGAACGGGCGCTGGGATCTCCGATGGTTGCTGCTGCTTGCGGCGGCACCTGAGGCAAGCCCCTCGGGCACGAGCAGGAGGGAGGAGTGGCGCTGGTGCGAGCTTTGAGGCTAGCGAGGTGTTCGTCTCCTTGAACGCGGCGAGGAGGAGGCGGCGCCTGTGGTCGAAGACGACAGGAAGAAGCCTGGCTCCATGGGGCTTGAGGACCCTACTGGAGAGGTGGAGTGATGGATCGGTGGTGGTTTGCCAAAGGGGATCTGGGAGGATCCCAAGGTGGGAGGAGGTGGTTTTGGTCTCGGTGGTTGGCTGAGAGGTGGAGGGCATCGGTTGGGCAGGGAACAAATCGAGGAGGGACAAACTGGCGGCGGCGAAGGGATTTGGTGGATGGGACAAGTGGCTAGATTTTAGGGTTATACTAGATTAGGATATGGGCTACCTCGTCCCTCCGATCGCAATCGGACGATCGCAAATAAATAGCTAGGGAGTCCAATTAACAAAACGGAGATGTTTTGTACATGTTTGGGGATGTCCCGGACACAACGGTAACGACTGTCCGAGTCGGGTCCGGGACAACTTTTGGACGCGCGCGGGAGGAGGTCCGATGCACTGTGCAAAGAGGGGTAGGCATGGACCTAGGTGGACTGTAGAGAGCGGGTTGGTCTGAGAGAAGAGGGGAGAGATGCAGCCTGGCATGGTTTCCGGAGACCGAAAACGTCCGACGAAAAGACCGGTTATACTGCCGCTATAGTTAATCGTTGGACCGTCAAACAAACTCCGAATGCGATGAAACTTGGCAGGCGGCCTATCTACACTATAAAAACACCGCATGCCAACTTTCAACCCATTCCGAGAACATTTTCCGGCCACTTATAAAATAATATTTCGGACGTGCCGCGGGCGCGTGCAAGTGTGCCTGGGCTCAGAACGAACAACGGAAGGAACTGGGAGACCGGGACAGATGCAAGTTTTGACAACATGATGATGCAATGCACATGATGGCATGGCAATATGCAACACGCAAGCGAATGACATGGCAACGACGGCGAGTAACTGGAAGACACCTGGCGCAACGGTCTCGGGGCGTCACAACACTCCACCACTGCGAGAGGATCTTGCCCCGAGATCCAGGATGGCACCGGAGGGAAAACGGAAGAGGAAGAGAAGAGGTAAAACTAAGTTGCTTCTTTGACAAACGAGTGAAACCAAAGAACCTTGAAAAGTTGAACAAATTGAAAGATAGAATACAACGGAGATGAAAGAAGTTGAAAACACTCCGTCAAAAAAGAGGAACAAGGAATAACAAATCCGTATAGCACTCCGGTTGAAAAGAGATGCAAGACTTGATAGGATGAAAAGTACTTGAGCAAAGGGGCACAACACTCCGGTTAAATGGGTAAGCACGAAAAGAACACCATCCGAGATGATGAGAGAAAAGAGCAACATCAGAACGCCTCTGGAAGAAATGAGAGGATGGAATGGAATGAATGGAGGAGAAAACAATATCTTCTATCTCAAATGATCTTGAAAATCATCTTTAGGGGAAAGTTCGAGCGGAGTTGTTGGAAAAACCAACAACGAAAAGACAAGGTTGTATTGGGCTTATGGAGAACATTTCAAAACTATGAGGTGAAATTCTGCCACTAATGGAAACAAAAGATTGAATTGATATGAACAAGAAGACGAGAAACTTATTTCACCAGGAGGATAGATGAAGAACTTGGGTCATTTATGAGCACCATAAATAGCAACAATCCTTAGGGAAGGCTTTAGGTAAAACATGACACAAGATAACTCCAACGAAGAGGTTGATGGATTTAAAATACCTCATTCTTAACATCATGTGAATCATGAAACATGAACTCCAAATTATTAGGAATGACATAATACCACCTCCGATGATACGGTAGAAAGAATTGCACTCTGGATTGCAATATGAAGAATGCTTGAGCTCCTTAGAAAAAGAATCTCGATGAAAACTTCGAGAAGGAATAAATCCTTGATGAACCCTCATGTAAAATATACATGAAGAACTCCGGTCACAAAAGGATGATATAAGGAAATTGAAGTTGGAAACACAAGGTGAAGCCTTGCGATGATTTAGACGGATCTTCATGGTGATATAATTGAGAGCACTTGGAACTCCGGGAAAAGAAAAGATGAATCAAATGAAACCGAGAATTTGATGAGCCTCCGGAATAAAGAATTAATCACTTGGAAGAAACAAGAATAAGAATTACATTATGCGTAACCCTCACCAATTAAATTGATGACAAGCAACGGATTTGGCATACCACTTATTCTCGTAGAAAGTATTAAGATAGATATAGTGCAAACTTGAGGAGGTCTTCAACGACCCGTCAGTAGAATTGAAACAACGAATAAATTGATATGATACGAAGGAAAAGAGATCTTGAACGATCCACCGTAAGAATTGGAAATGAATGAAGTAAAGGGATAAATCAACGGTAATGATTAGAGAACGAATGAAGATACTTGAGGGAATTTAGATCCACAGATCACGAGCTGATTAGAGAATACTTGAATGATGCACCGGTATGATTTGGAGAACGAGGGCTGAAAGCTAGAATGAATAATTCTGAGATCATGGGCTCCGGAGAGTCAAACTGAAAAGACCCTTGAATTGCTCCGGATGGGTGAAAAGAATTCTCACAATCGAAAACAATTATGAGAGGAAGGCATTAAGCTAGAACCACGAATCTTTGATAGAACGAAACAAGATTCAAGGGAAAACTCTTCTTCGGTCTTCAAATGCACAGAATGACGATGAGAAACACCACCATGAATTGTTGAGATACTTCGGGATGAAAATTAGAAAGGTTGAGCCAACAATGAAAGAATTTGAAAGATCTTGGAGAAAGGCATATGACTGATGACAATTCATTCTTACGTCAAACTTTAGAAGATTTGAGAATAACTCCGGGAGAATAAGAAGAGTCAGGTAAGATCCTGGGAAAAGACCTGTGGGTTAGGGCCCACTCAAAAGAAACACCATTGAATGATTACTTGAAAAGAAGATTGCACCGGTTGAGTTAAACGGCTTGAATGAGATAACAACCTCGAAATAGGTTGAACGGATCTTGAATGACAAGACGAGCCTTCTGAGATATCTTCAGCACTCCGGAATAATCGAATAGCGAGAGGTGAAAGATTAAGAGGTGCAACGGCATGGGAAAGCATTTGAAACGAGGAAAGGGATATGATCAACACCAAAAACTTGAATTGAATCCACCGAAGAAGAAAGAAAACCGAGAATGATGAGCTTGAAGCTCCATTAGAATCTTCATGAGAATCACAAGATAAGAGCATTGACAGAAAAGAATGGAGAGACTTGAAGGAAATATGCCCTAGAGGCAATAATAAATTTATTATTTATTTCCTTATATCATGATAAATGTTTATTATTCATGCTATAATTGTATTAACCGGAAACATAATACATGTGTGAATACATAGACAAACAGAGTGTCACTAGTATGCCTCTACTTGACTAGCTCGTTGATCAAAGATGGTTATGTTTTCTAACCATAGACATGAGTTGTCATTTAATTAACGGGATCACATCATTAGGAGAATGATGTGATTGACTTGACCCATTCCGTTAGCATAGCACTTGATCGTTTAGTTTGTTGCTATTGCTTTCTTCATGACTTATACATGTTCCTATGACTATGAGATTATGCAACTCCCGTTTACCAGAGGAACACTTTGTGTGCTACCAAACGTCACAACATAACTGGGTGATTATAAAGGTGCTCTACAGGTGTCTCCGAAGGTACTTGTTGGGTTGGCGTATTTCGAGATTAGGATTTGTCACTCCGATTGTCGGAGAGGTATCTCTGGGCCCTCTCGGTAATGCACATCACTTAAGCCTTGCAAGCATTGCAACTAATGAGTTAGTTGCGGGATGATGTATTACAGAACGAGTAAAGAAACTTGCCGGTAACGAGATTGAACTAGGTATTGAGATACCGACGATCGAATCTCGGGCAAGTAACATACCGATGACAAAGGGAACAACGTATGTTGTTATGCGGTCTGACCGATAAAGATCTTCGTAGAATATGTGGGAGACAATATGAGCATCCAGGTTCCGCTATTGGTTATTGACCGGAGACATGTCTCGGTCATGTCTACATAGTACTCGAACCCGTAGGGTCCGCACGCTTAAAGTTTCGGTGACGATTGTATTATGAGTTTATGTGATTTGATGTACCGAAGGTAGTTCGAAGTCCCGGATGAGATCGGGGATATGACGAGGAGTCTCGAAATGGTTGAGACGTAAAGATCGATATATTGGACGACTATATTCGGACATCGGAAAGGTTCTGAGTGATTCGGGTATTTTCGGGGGTACCGGGGAGTTACGGGAATACGAGGAAGAAGTAATGGGCCTCATGGGCCAAGTGGTGGAACAGAGGAGGCACGGCGCGTGGCCCCCCTAGTCCAAACCGAATTGGACTAGGGGGCCGTCCCCCCTTTCCTCCTTTTCCTCCTTCTCCTTCCTTCTCCTTCTCCTCCTTCCTTTCCTCCTCCTAGTAGGAGTAGGAAAAGGGAGTCCTACTCCTACTAGGAGGAGGACTCCTCCTCCTAGCGTGCCTATAGAGGGCCGGCCGGCCTCCCCCTTGCTCCTTTATATACAGGAGCAGGGGGCACCTCTAGACACATAAGTTGATCAGTTGATCTCTCCCAGCCGTGTGCGGTGCCCCCCTCCACCATATTCCACCTCGGGCATATCGTAGCGGTGCTTAGGTGAAGCCCTGCGTCGGTAGCAACATCATCACCGTCACCACGCCGTCATGCTGACGGAACTCTCTCGTGAAGCTCTGCTGGATCGGAGTTCGCGAGACGTCATCGAGCTGAACGTGTGCTGAACTCGGAGGTGCCGTGCGTTCGGTACTTGGATCGGTCGGATCGTGAAGACGTACGACTACATCAACCGCATTGTGCTAACGCTTCCGCTTTCGGTCTACGAGGGTACGTGGACAACACTCTCCCCTCTCGTTGCTATGCATCACCATGATCTTGCGTGTGCGTAGGAAAATTTTGAAATTACTACGTTCCCCAACAATGGCATCCGAGCCAGGTTTTATGCATAGATGTCATATGCACGAGTAGATCACAAGTGAGTTGTGGCCGATATAAGTCATACTGCTTACTAGCATGTCACACTTTGGTTCCGCGGTATTGTTGGATGAAGCGGCCCGGACCGACATTACGCGTACGCTTATGCGAGACTGGTTTTACCGCCGTGCTATGCACACAGGTGACTAGCGGGTGTCAGTTTCTCCAACTTTAGTTGAACCGAGTGTGGCTACGCCCGGTCCTTGAGAAGGTTAAAACAACACTAACTTGACAAACTATCGTTGTGGTTTTCGATGCGTAGGTAAGAACGGTTCTTGTTCAGCCCGTAGCAGCCACGTAAAACTTGCAACAACAAAGTAGAGGACGTCTAACTTGTTTTTGCAGGGCATGTTGTGATGTGATATGGTCAAGATGTGATGAGATATAAGTTGTTGTATAAGATGATCATGTTTTGTTGAAGTTATCGACAACTGGCAGAAGCCTTATGGTTGTCTCTTTATTGCATAAGATGCAAGCGCCAAATAATTGCTTTACAATTATCGCTATGCGATAGCAATAGTTGCAAGAGCAATAGTTGGCGAGACGACCATGTGACGACACATTGATATAGATCAAGATGATGGAGATCATGGTGTCATGCCGGTGACGATGGAAATCATGACGATGTTTTGGAGATGGAGATCAAAGGCACAAGATGATGATGGCCATATCATGTCACATATTTTGATTGCATGTGATGTTTATCTTTTATGCATCTTATCTTGATTTAATTGACGGTAGCATTATAAGATGATCTCTCACTAAATTTCAAGATAAAAGTGTTCTCCCTGAGTATGCACCGTTGCAAAAGTTCGCCGTGCCCAGACACCACGTGATGATCGGGTGTGATAAGCTCTACGTCCATCTACAACGGGTGCAAGCCAGTTTTGCACACGCAGAATACTCAGGTTAAACTTGACGAGCCTAGCATATGCAGATATGGCCTCGGAACACTGAGACTGAAAGGTCGAGCGTGAATCATATAGTAGATATGATCAACATAGTGATGTTCACCATTGAAAACTACTCCATTTCACGTGATGATCGGTTATGGTTTAGTTGATTTGGATCACGTGATCACTTAGAAGATTAGAGGGATGTCTTTCTAAGTGGGAGTTCTTAAGTAATATGATTAATTGAACTTAAATTTATCATGAACTTAGTCCTGGTAGTATTAGCATATCTATGTTGTAGATCAATAGCTCGCTTTTAGCTCCCCTGTTTTATTTTTGATATGTTCCTAGAGAAAACTAAGTTGAAAGATTTTAGTAGCAATGATGCGGATTGGATCCGTGATATGAGGTTTATCCTCATTGCTTCACAGAAGAATTATGTCCTTAATGCACCACTAGCTGACAGACCTATTGCAGGAGCAGATGCAGACGTCATGAACGTTTGGCTAGCTCAATATGATGACTACTTGATAGTTTAGTGCACCATGCTTAACAGCTTAGAATCGGGACTTCAAAGACGTTTTGAACATCATGGATCATATGGATGTTCCAGGAGTTGAAGTTAATATTTCAAGCAAATACCCGAGTTGAGAGATATGAAGTCTCCAACAAGTTCTATAGCTAAAAGATGGAGGAGAATAGCTCAAGCAGTGAGTATGTGTTCAGATTGTCTGGGTACTACAATCGCTTGAATCAAGTGGGAGTTAATCTTCCAGATAAAATAGTGATTGACAGAATTCTCTAGTCACCATCACCAAGTTAGTAGAACTTCGTGATGAACTATAGTATGCAAGGGATGATGAAAACGATTCCCGAGCTTTTCATGATGATGAAATCGATGAAGGTAGAAATCAAGAAAGAGCATCAAGTGTTGATGATTAACAAGACCACTAGTTTCAAGAAAAGGGCAAAGGGAAAGAAAGGGAACTTCAAGAAGAATGGCAAGCAAGTTGCTGCTCAAGTGAAGAAGCCCAAGTCTGGTCCTAAGCCTGAGACTAAGTGCTTCTATTGCAAAGGGACTGGTCACTGGAAGCGGAACTGCCCTAAGTATTTGGCGGATAAGAAGGATGGCAAAGTGAACAAAGGTATATTTGATATACAAATTATTGATGTGTACTTTACTAGTGTTCGTAGCAACCCCTCG
Organism: Triticum aestivum; assembly: GCF_018294505.1. Classification (NCBI taxonomy): domain Eukaryota; kingdom Viridiplantae; phylum Streptophyta; class Magnoliopsida; order Poales; family Poaceae; genus Triticum; species Triticum aestivum. The sequence goes on along the minus strand of NC_057809.1, from coordinate 549,005,030 downwards.
GTATTTGATACCGGTTCAGTTGCTAAGAGTAGTAACTCGAAACGGGAGTTGCAGAATGAACAGAGACTAGTTAAAGGTGAAGTGACGATGTGTGTTGGAAGTGGTTCCAAGATTGATATGACCATCATCGCACACTCCCTATACTTTCGGGATTAGTGTTGAACCTAAATAAGTGTTATTTGGTGTTTGCGTTGAGCATGAATATGATTTGATCATGTTTATTGCAATACGGTTATTCATTTAAGTAAGAGAATAAATTGTTGTTCTATTTACATGAATAAAACCTTCTATGGTCATACACCCAATGAAAATGGTTTGTTGGATCTCGATTGTGGTGATACACATTCTCATAATATTGAAGCCAAAAGATGCAAAGTTAATAATGATAGTGCAACTTATTTGTGGCACTGCCGTTTAGGTCATATTGGTGTAAAGCGCATGAAGAAAATCCATGCTGATGGGCTTTTGGAATCACTTGATTATGAATCAGTTGATGCTTGCGAACCGTGCCTCATGGGCAAGATGACTAAGACTCCATTCTCTGGAAAAATGGAGGAGGCAACTAACTTATTGGAAATAATACATACTGATGTATGCAGTCCGGTGAATGTTGAGGCTCGCGGCGGGTATCGTTATTTTTTGACCTTCATAGATGATTTGAGCAGATATGGGTATATCTACTTGATGAAACATAAGTCTGAAATATTTGAAAAGTTCAAAAACTTCAGAGTGAAGTGGAAAATCATCGTGACAAGAAAATAAAGTTTCTATGATCTGATCGCAGAGACAAATATTTGAGTTACGAGTTTGGTCTTCAATTAAAACAATGTGGAATAGTTTCACAAAATCGTGCCACCTAGAACACCACAGCGTAATGGTGTGTCCGAACGTCATAACCGTACTATTATTGGATATAGTGCAATCTATGATGTTTTTTACCGATTAACCACTATAGTTTTGAGGTTATGCATTAGAGACAGCTACATTCACGTTAAATAGGGCACCATCTAAATCCGTTGAGACGACACCGTATAAACTATGGTTTGCCAAGAAACCTAAGCTGTCGTTTCTTAAAGTTTGAGGTTGCAATGTTTATGTGAAAAAGTTTCAACCTGATAAGCTCAAACCCAAATCAGAGAAGTGTGTCTTCATAGGATACCCAAAAGAAAATGTTGGGTACACCTTCTATCACAGATTCGAAGGCAAGATATTCATTGCTAAGAATGGATCCTTTCTAGAGAAGGAGTTTCTCTCGAAAGAAGTGAGTGGGAGAAAAGTAGAACTTGACGAGGTAACTATACCTGCTCCCTTATTGGAAAGTAGTTCATCACAGAAATCTGTTCCTGTGACTACTACACCAATTAGTGAGGAAGCTAATGATGATCATCATGTAACTTCAGATCAAGTTACTACCGAACCTCGTAGGTAAACCAAAGTGAGATCTGCACCAGAGTGGTACGGTAATCCTGTTCTGGAGGTCATGTTACTTGACCATGACGAACCTACGAACTATGAGGAAGTGATGATGAGCCCAGATTCCGCGAAATGGCTCGAGGCCATGAAATCTGAGATGAGATCCATGTATAGTATGGACTTTGATTGACTTGCCCAAAGATCGGCGAGCCATTGAGATTAAATGGATCTTTAAGAGGAAGACGGACGCTGATAGTAGTGTTACTATCTACAAAGCTAGAATTGTCACAAAAAGGTTTTCGACAAGTTCAAGGTGTTGAGCACGATGAGAATTTCTCACTCGTATCTATGCTTAAGTCTGTCCGAATCATGTTAGCTATTGCCGCATTTTATGAGATCTGGCAAATGGATAAACAAAACTGCATTCCTTAATAGGATTTATTAAAGAAGAATTGTATATGATGCAACCAGAAGGTTTTGTCGATCATAAAGGTACTAACAAAATATGCAAGCTCCAGCGATCCATCTATGGACTGGTGCAAGCATCTCGGAATTGGAATATACGCTTTGATAAGTTGATCAAAGCATATAGTTTTATACAGACTTGCGGTGAAGCCTGTATTTATAAGAAAGTGAGTGGGAGCACTACAACATTTCTGGTAAGTATGTGTATGACATATTGTTGATCGGAGATGATGTAGAATTATTCTGCAAAGCATAAAGGAATGTTTGAAAGGAGTTTTTTCAAACAAAGACTTCGGTGAAGCTGCTTACATATTGAGCATCAAGATCTATAGAGATAGATCAAGACGCTTGATAAGTTTTTCAATGAGTACATACCTTGACAAGATTTTGAAGTAGTTCAAAATGGAACAGTCAAAGAAGGAGTTCTTGCCTATGTTACAAGGTGTGAAGTTGAGTAAGACTCAAAACCCGACCATGGCAGAAGATAGAGAGAGAATGAAAGTCATTCCCTATGCCTCAGCCATAGGTTCTATAAAGTATGCTATGTTGTGTACCAGACCTATTGTATACCCTGCGCTGAGTTTGGCAAATGAGTACAATAGTGATCTAGGAGTAGATCACTGGACATTGGTCAAAATTATCCTTAGTGGAATAAGGATATGTTTCTCGATTATGGAAGTGACAAAAGGTTCATCGTAAAGGGTTACGTCGATGCAAATTTTGACACTGATCCAGATGACTCTAAATCTCAATCTGGATACATATTGAAAGTGGGAGCAATTAGCTAGAGTAGCTCTGTGCAGAGCATTGTTGACATAGAAATTTGCAAAATACTTACAGATCTGAATCTGGCAGACCCATTGACTAAACTTCTCTCACAAGCAAAACATGATCACACCTCAGTACTCTTTGGGTGTTAATCACATAGCGACGTGAACTAGATTATTGACTCTAGTAAACCCTTTGGGTGTTGGTCACATGTCGATGTGAACTATGGGTGTTAATCACATGGTGATGTGAACTATTGGTATTAAATCACATGGCGATGTGAACTAGATTATTGACTCTAGTGCAAGTGGGAGACTGAAGGAAATATGCCCTAGAGGCAATAATAAAGTTATTATTTATTTCCTTATATCATGATAAATGTTTATTATTCATGCTATAATTGTATTAACCGGAAACATAATACATGTGTGAATACATAGACAAACAGAGTGTCACTAGTATGCCTCTACTTTACTAGCTCGTTGATCAAAGATGGTTATGTTTCCTAACCATAGACATGAGTTGTCATTTGATTAACGGGATCACGTCATTAGGAGAATGATGTGATTGACTTGACCCATTCCGTTAGCATAGCACTTGATCGTTTAGTTTGTTGCTATTGCTTTCTTCATGACTTATACATGTTCCTATGACTATGAGATTATGCAACTCCCGTTTACCAGAGGAACACTTTGTGTGCTACCAAACGTCACAACATAACTCGGTGATTATAAAGGTGCTCTACAGGTGTCTCCGAAGGTACTTGTTGGGTTGGCGTATTTCGAGATTAGGATTTGTCACTCCAATTGTCTGAGAGGTATCTCTGGCCCCTCTCGGTAATGCACATCACTTAAGCCTTGCAAGCATTGCAACTAATGAGTTAGTTACGGGATAATGTATTACGGAACGAGTAAAGAGACTTGCCGGTAACGAGATTGAACTAGGTATTGAGATACCGACGATCGAATCTCGGGCAAGTAACATACCGATGACAAAGGGAACAACATATGTTGTTATGCGGTCTGACCGATAAAGATCTTCATAGAATATGTGGGAGCCAATATGAGCATCCAGGTTCCGCTCTTGGTTATTGACCGGAGACATGTCTCGGTCATGTCTACATAGTACTCGAACCCGTAGGGTCCGCATGCTTAAAGTTTCGGTGACAATTGTATTATGAGTTTATGTGATTTGATGTACCGAAGGTAGTTCGGAGTCCCGGATGAGACTGGGGACATGACGAGGAGTCTCGAAATGGTTGAGACGTAAAGATCGATATATTGGACGACTATATTCGGACATCGGAAAGGTTCCGAGTGGTTCGGGTATTTTCGGGGGTACCGGGGAGTTACGGGAATACGAGGAAGAAGTAATGGGCCTCATGGGCCAAGTGGTGGAAGAGAGCAGGCTGGGCGCATGCCCCCCCTAGCCCAAACCGAATTGGACTAGGGGGGCGGGCCCCCTTTCCTCCTTCTCCTTCCTTCTCCTTCTCCTCCTTCCTTTCCTCCTCCTAGTAGGAGTAGGAAAAGGGAGTGCTACTCCTACTAGGAGGAGGACTCCTCCTCTTGGCGCGCCCATAGAGGGCCGGTCGGCCTCCCCCCTTGCTCCTTTATATACAGGGGCAGGGGGACACCTCTAGACACACAAGTTGATCAGTTGATCTGTCCCAGCCGTGTGCGGTGCCCCTCCACCATATTCCACCTCGGGCATATCGTAGCGGTGCTTAGGCGAAGCCCTGCGTCGGTAGGAACATCATCACCGTCACCACGCCGTCGTGCTGACGAAACTCTCCCGTGAAGCTCTGCTGGATCGGAGTTCGCGAGATGTCATCGAGCTGAACGTGTGCTGAACTCGGCGGTGCCGTGCGTTCGGTGCTTGGATCGGTCGGATCGTGAAGACGTACGACTACATCAACCGCGTTGTGCTAACGCTTCCGCTTTCGGTCTACGAGGGTACGTGAACAACACTCTCCCCTCTCGTTGCTATGCATCACCATGATCTTGCGTGTGCGTAGGAAAATTTTGAAATTACTACGTTCCCCAACAAGACTTCCCATCAATAAAAGGATACTTGAATAAGAAATCTGAGTCCTTGAAGAAACAAGGGTGGGAGGGTGGGAAAACAAAAGCAATTTGGAACAAATGAAACAAACACCGTTGAGAAGGCTTGAGTTGAACTTGCGGATGTTGAAAATGATCGGATCCACTTGAAGAGGGAGACATCAGTTGAAAAGTATTGACATGACAATCTCGATGATCATGAAGGATTTGTATTCACATAGGAGTATGAGAACACCGCTTAGGAAAGGTATGGAATCAACATTTGACTTTGAAGCAACTCGAATACCACAACCAAAACAAAACAAAGGATTGACTTGCAAAATAAGCCGGAACAAACATATGATAGAGATTTTGTCCGAACTTTTCGTGGTGGGGCCTACACGGGCTCGATCGTACAACACCATCATGTACAAGGCAGTGCACATGACATACGAAGCGTCCCCGAGTCAGCATAGCCAAGGACTCTTTAAGACACAGCGAGACCACTGTAAAACCAACCGTGGATAGGCGGACCACTAGACGTCGAACCCCAATTTCATATCATACATCTGTCGGAAAGATATCCTAAGAGCTAATTGAATTCCCACTTATAAACTCCCGAAACTTTCCGGTTATGCAATCAGGTGTTGGGGATACAGGGGAAGCATAATATCTCACCCAAAACTAACAAATCCTACATCCAGCTGTATCCATCCTTCAACACATAACCAAGAAACCTTCGGAAATCATTTACCTCAACCTTCGAAAAGCATCCGTTATACGAGTTATGGCAATACTCCCGAACTCCCGCCCCAGTACTGGGTGGCGTCGAGGTTATCTCACCAACAACTGCATAAAAGAGATTTTCGATGTCGGCGAAACTCAGGTATTCCTGAACTGCAACGATAAAATTGTGACGACAACACCTCGGAGCTCAACTCCCCGGGACACTGCCACAACCCCTAAATGTCAGGAGGCACCAAGAACAATGTTCTCGTCACAAAACCACCAAACGATTCCAAGATACCCGTGTGATCCTAAATTTTTTTAGTGAAATTTGAGAAGAGAAGAGTCAAAACTCTACATCAGGATGCCTCACCAGAGCGACGAAGGGACTGAGGAGTAAAAAGAATCCTACTCTCCGATATATATAATCCTAAATGACTCAAAACATTTTTCTAGACTCAACAACGCCAGCGATTTGATCAAGCAGGGGGCTCCTAAGGTCGGGGAAGGCTCTGATAACCAACTTGTAACGCCCACGATGCGGCTATATCTCCCACATGTCGAAGCACGACTTAGAGACATAACCACATTGTAAGCAATGTCGCAGGTGAGGTAATCTTCACATAACCCATGCAATACATAAGGGAAAGAGATACATAGTTGGCTTACAATCGCCACTTCACACAATACATGAATAAAGCATTACATCATCCAAATACAATCAAGATCCGACTACGGAACCAAAATAAAAGAAGACTACCCCAAATGCTACAGATCCCCGATCGTCCCAACTAGGCTCCACTACTGATCAACTGGAAACGGAACAACACGATGAACAAGATCTTCATCGAGCTCCTCCTTGAGCTCGGTTGCGTCACCTGCACAGTTCAACAACACCTGCAAGCTGGTTTTGGAAGTATCTGTGAGTCACGGGGTCTCAGCAATCTCACACCCTCGCGATCAAGACTATTTAAGCTTATAGGTAGGGAAAAAGGTATGTGAGGTGGAGCTGCAGCAAGCACTAGCATATATGGTGGCTAACATACGCAAATGAGAGCGAGAAGAGAAGGAAATGAACGGTCGAGAAACTATGATCAAGAAGTGATCCTAGAACAACCTACGTCAAGCATAACTCCAACACCATGTTCACTTCCCGGACTCCGCCGGAAAGAGACCATCACGGCTACACACGCGGTTGATGCATTTTAATTAAGATAAGTTTCAGGTTTTCTACAACCGGACATTAACAAATTCCCATCTGCCCATAACCACAGGCACGGCTTTCGAAAGTTCATAACCCTGCAGGGGTGTCCCAACTTAGCCCATCACAAGCTCTCACGGTCAACGAAGGATATTCCTTCTCCCAGGAAGACCCGATCAGGCTCAGAATCCCGGTTACAAGAAATTTCGACAATGGTAAAACAAGACCAGCAAAACCACCCAGATGTGCCTGTTGGGGAACGTAGCATAAATTCAAAATTTTCCTACGTGTCACCAAGATCTATCTATGGAGTCATCTAGCAACGAGGGAGGAGTGGATCTACATACCCTTGTAGATCGCGCGCGGAAGCGTTCAAGAGAACGGGGTTGATGGAGTCGTACTCGTCGTGATCCAAATCACCGATGATCCTAGCGCCGAACGGACGGCACCTCCGCGTTCAACACACGTACGGAGCAGCGACGTATCCTCCTTCTTGATCCAGCAAGGGGGAAGGAGAGGTTGATGGAGATCCAGCAGCACGACGGCGTGGTGGTGGAAGTAGCGGGATTCCAACAGGGCTTCGCCAAGCGCTGCGGGAGGAGGGAGATGTGTCATGGGAGGGAGAGGGAGGCGCCAGGGCTTAGGTGTTGCTGCCCTCCCTTCCCCCCACTATATATAGGGCCAAGGGAGAGGGGGGGCGCAGCCTTGGCCCTTCCTCCAAGGAAGGGTGCGGCCAGGGAGGAGTCCATCCTCCCCAAGGCACCTAGGAGGTGCCTTCCCCCTTTAGGACTCTTCCTTTCCCTTATCTCTTGGCGCATGGGCCTCTTGGGGCTGGTGCCCTTGGCCCATATAGGCCAAGGCGCACACCCCTACAGCCCATGTGGCCCCCTGGGCAGGTGGACCCCCTTGGTGACCCTCGGACCCCTTTCGGCACTCCCGGTACAATACCGATAATGCGCGAAACTTTTCCGGCGACCAAAACAAGACTTCCCATATATAAATCTTTACCTCCGGACCATTCTGGAACTCCTCGTGACGTCCGGGATCTCATCCGGGACTCCGAACAACTTTCGGGTTACCGCATACTAATATCTCTATAACCCTAGCGTCACCAAACCTTAAGTGTGTAGACCCTACGGGTTCGGGAGACATGCAGACATGACCGAGATGACTCTCCGGTCAATAACCATCAGCGGGATCTGGATACCCATGTTGGCTCCCACATGTTCCACGATGATCTCATCGGATGAACCACGATGTCAAGGACTTAATCAATCCCGTATACAATTCCCTTTGTCTAGCGGTACGATACTTGCCCGAGATTCGATCATCGGTATCCCGATACCTTGTTCAATCTCGTTACCGGCAAGTCTCTTTTACTTGTTTCGTAACACATCATCCCGTGATCAACTCCTTGATCACATTGTGCACATTATGATGATGTCCTACTGAGTGGGCCCAGAGATACCTCTCCGTTTACACGGAGTGACAAATCCCAGTCTCGATTCGTGCCAACCCAACAGACACTTTCGGAGATACCTGTAGTGTACCTTTATAGCCACCCAGTTACGTTGTGACGTTTGGCACGCCCAAAGCACTCCTACGGTATCCGGGAGTTGCACAATCTCATGGTCTAAGGAAATGATACTTGACATTAGAAAAGCTTTAGCATACGAACTACATGATCTTGTGCTAGGCTTAGGATTGGGTCTTTGTCCATCACATCATTCTCCTAATGATGTGATCCCGTTATCAATGACATCCAATGTCCATGGTCAGGAAACCGTAACCATCTATTGATCAACGAGCTAGTCAACTAGAGGCTTACTAGGGACATGGTGTTGTCTATGTATCCACACATGTATCTGAGTTTCCTATCAATAAAATTCTAGCATGGATAATAAACGATTATCATGAATAAGGAAATATAATAATAACTAATTTATTATTGCCTCTAGGGCATATTTCCAACAGTCTGCCACTTGCACTAGAGTCAATAATCCAGTTCACATCGATATGTGATTAACACTCAAGGTCACATCCCCATGTGACTAACACCCAAAGAGTTTACTAGAGTCAATAATCTAGTTCACATTACCATGTGATTAACACTCGATGAGTTCTGGGTTTGATCATGTTATGCTTGTGAGAGATGTTATAGTCAACGGGTCTGAATCTTTCAGATCCGTATGTACTTCGCAAATCTCTATGTCATCTTGTAGATGCAGCTACTACGCTATATTTGGAGCCATTTCAAATAACTGTTCTACTTGGAGCTATTCTAAATTGTTGCTCCATTATACGTATCCGGTATCTCTACTCAGAGCTATCCGGATAGGTGTTAAGCTTGCATCGACGTAACTCTTTACGTCGAACTCTTTATCACCTCAATAACTGAGAAACATATCCTCATTCCTCTAAGGATAATTTAGACCGCTATCTGGTGATCTACTCCTAGATTACCTTTGTACCCTCTTGCCACATATGTGGCAAGGCACACATCAGATGCGGTACTCAGTATGGCATACTGTATAGAGCCTATGACAAAAGCATAGGGGACGACATTCGTCCTTTCTCTTTCTTCTGTCGTGGTCGAGCTTTAAGTCTTAACTTCATACCTTACAACTCAGGCAAGTACTCCTTCTTTGACTGATCCATCTTGAACCCCTTAAAGATCATGTCAAGGTATGTGCTCATTTGAAAGTACCATTAAGCGTTTTGATCTATCCTTATAGATCTTGATGCTCAATGTTCAAGTAGCTTAATCCAGGCTTTCCATTGAAAAACACTTTCCAAATAACCCTATATGCTTTCCAGAAATTCTACATCATTTCTGATCCATAATATGTCAACAACATATACTCATCAGAAATTCTATAGTGCTCCCACTCACTTCTTTGGAAACACAAGTTTCTCATAAACTTTGTATAAACCCAAAATCTTTGATCATCTTATCAAAGCGTACATTCCAACTCCGAGATGCTTACTCCAGTCCTTAGAAGGATTGCTGGAGCTTTGCATACTTATTAGCATCTTTAAGGATTGACAAAACCTTCCGGTTGTATCACATACAACCTTTCCTCAAGAAAATCGTCGAGGAAACAATGTTTTGACATCCTATCTGCAAGATTTCATAAATAATGCAGTAATCGCTAATATAATTCCAACAGACTCTTAGCATCGCTACGAGTGAGAAAGTCTCATCGTAGTCAACTCCTTGAACTTGTCGGAAAACATCTTAACGACAAGTCGAGCTTTCTTAATGGTGATACTTACCATCATTGTCCGTCTTCCTTTCAAAATCCATATGTACCTAACAGCCTTACGACCATCAAGTAGTTCTTCCAAAGTCTACACTTTGTTTTCATACATGGATCCTATCTCGGATTTTATGGCCTCGAGCCATTTATCGGAATCCGGGCCCACCATCGCTTCTCCATGGCTCGTAGGTTCATTGTTGTCTAGCAACATGACTTCCAAGATAGGATCACGTACCACTCTGAAGTAGTACGCATCCTTGTCATCCCACGAGGTTTGGTAGTGACTTGATCTGAAGTTTCATGATCACTATCATAAGCTTCCACTTCAATTGTTGTAGGTGCCACAGGAACAACTTCCTGTGCCCTGTCACACACTAGTTGAAGAGACGGTTCAATAACCTCATCAAGTCTCCACCATCCTCCCACTCAATTCTTTCGAGAGAAACTTTTCCTCGAGAAAGGACCCGATTCTAGAAACAATCCCTTATTGCTTTCGGATCTGAGACAGGAGGTATACCCAACTGTTTTGGGTGTCCTATGAAGATGCATTTATCCGCTTTGGGTTCGAGCTTATCAGCCTGAAACTTTTTCACATAAGCGTCGCAGCCCCAAACTTTTAAGAAATGACAGCTTAGGTTTCTCTAAACCATAGTTCATACGGTGACATCTCATCGGAATTACGTGGTGCCCCTTTTAAAGTGAATGTGGTTGTCTCTAATGCCTAACCCATAAACTATTGTGGTAATTCGATAAGAGACATCATGGTATGCATCATATCCAATAGGGTGCAGTTATGATGTTCGGACACACCATCACGCTACGGTGTTCCAGGCTGTATTAGTTGTGAAACAATTTCCACAATGTCTTAATTATGTGCCAAACTCGTAATTCAGATATTCATCTCTATGATCATATCATAGATCTTTTATCCTCTTGTCACGACGATCTTTCAACTTCACCCTGAAATTACTTGAACCTTTCAATAATTCAGACTCGTGATTCATCAAGTAAATATACTCAACATCTACTCAAATCATTTGTGAAGTAAGAACATAATGATATCCACTACACGCCTCAGCACTCATTGGACTGCACACATCAAAATGTATTACTTCCAACAAGTTGCTTTCTAGTTTCATTTTACTGAAAATGAGGCTTTCAGTCATCTTGCCCATGTGGTATGATTTGCATGTCTCAAGTGATTCAAAATCAAGTGAGTCAAAATGGTCCATTTGCATGGAGTTTCTTCATGCATATACACCAATAGACATGGTTCGCATGTCTCAAACTTTTCAAAAATGAGTGAGTCCAAAGATCCATCAACATGGAGCCTCATCATGCGTTTTATACCGATATGACTTAAGTGGCAGTGCCACAAGTAGGTGGTACTATCATTACTATCTTATATCTTTTGGCATGAACATGTGTATCACTATGATCGAGATTCAATGAACCATTTATTTTAGGTGCAAGACCATTGAAGGTATTATTCAAATAAACAGAGTAACCATTATTCTCCTTAAATAAATAACCGTATTGCGATAGACATAATCCAATCATGTCTATGCTCAACGCAAACACCAATCTCGATGGTAGAGGGAGCGTGCGATGCTTGATCATATCAACATTGGAAACACTTCCAACACATATCGTCAGCTCATCTTTAGCTAGTATCCGTTTATTCCGTAGCTTTTATTTCGAGTTACTAACACTTAGCAACCGAACTGGTATCTAATACCCTGGTGCTACTAGGAATACTAGTAAAGTACACATTAACACAATGTATATCCAATATACTTCTATCGACCTTGCCAGCCTTCTCATCTACCAAGTATCTAGGGTAATTCTGCTCCAGTGACTGTTCCCCTTATTACAGAAGCACTTAGTCTCGGGTTTGGGTTCAACCTTGGGTTTCTTCACTAGATCAGCAGCTGATTTGCCGTTTCATGAAGTATCCCTTCTTGCCCTTGCCCTTCTTGAAACTAGTGGTTTCACCAACCATCAACAATTGATGCTCCTTCATGATTTCTACTTTTGTGGTGTCAAACATCACGAATATCTCAAGGATCATCATATATGTCCCTGATATATTATAGTTCATCACGAAGCTCTAGCAGCTTGGTGGTAATGACTTCGGAGAAACATCACAATCTCATCTGGAAGATCAACTCCCACTCGATTCAAATGATTGTTGTACTCAGACAATCTGAGCACAAGCTCAACAATTGAGCTTTTCTCCCTTAGTTTGCAGGCTAAGAAAATCGTCGGAGGTCTTATACCTCTTGACGTGGGCACGAGCCTGAAATCCCAATTTCAGTCCTTGGAACATCTCATATGTTCTGCGATGTTTCAAAAACGTCTTTGGTGCCTCAATTCTAAACCATTTAGCATTACGCACTGAACTATCATGTAGTCATCAAAACGTGTATGTCAGATGTTCGCAACATCCATAGACGACGTTCGAGGTTCAGCACACTGAGCGGTGCATTAAGGACATAAGCCTTCTATGAAGCAATGAGGACAATCCTCAGTTTATGGACCTAGTCCGCATAATTGCTACTATCAACTTTCAACTAAATTTTCTCTAGGAACATATCTAAACAGTAGAACAGAAACGTGAGCCACGACATAATTTGCGAAGACCTTTTGACTATGTTCAGGATAATTAAGTTCATCTTATGAACTCCCACTCAGATAGACATCCCTCTAGTCATCTAAGTGATTACATGATCCGAATCAACTAGGCCGTGTCCGATCATCACGTGAGACGGACTAGTCAACATCGGTGAACATCTTCATGTTGATCGTATCTTCTATACGACTCATGCTCGACCTTTCGGTCTCTTGTGTTCCGAGGCCATGTCTGTACATGCTAGGCTCGTCAAGTCAACCTAAGTGTTTCGCATGTGTTCCGTGGCCATGTCTGTACATGCTAGGCTCGTCAACACCCGTTGTATTCGAACGTAAGAATCTGTCACACCCGATCATCACGTGGTGCTTCGAAACGACGAACTTTCGCAACGGTGCACAGTTAGGGGGAACACTTTCTTGAAAATTTTAATGAGGGATCATCTTATTTACTACCGTCGTTCTAAGCAAATAAGATGTATAAACATGATAAACATCACATGCAATCAAATAGTGACATGATATGGCCAATATCATATTGCTCCTTTTGATCTCCATCTTCGGGGCTCCATGATCATCATCGTCACCGGCATGACACCATGATCTCCATCATCATGATCTCCATCATCGTGTCTTCATGAAGTTGTCTCGCCAACTATTACTTCTACTACTATGGCTAACGGTTAGCAATAAAGTAAAGTAATTACATGACGTTTATGTTGACACGCAGGTCATAAATAAATTAAGACAACTCCTATGGCTCCTGCCGGTTGTCATACTCATCGACATGCAAGTCGTGATTCCTATTACAAGAACATGATCATCTCATACATCACATATATCATTCATCACATCCTTTGGCCATATCACATCACATAGCATACCCTGCAAAAACAAGTTAGACGTCCTCTAATTGTTGTTTGCATGTTTTACGTGGCTGCTATGGGTTTCTAGCAAGAACGTTTCTTACCTACACAAAAACCACAAAGTGATATGCCAATTGCTATTTACCCTTCATAAGGACCCTTTTCATCGAATCCGATCCGACTAAAGTGGGAGAGACAGACACCCGCTAGCCACCTTATGCAACTAGTGCATGTCAGTCGGTGGAACCAGTCTCACGTAAGAGTACGTGTAAGGTCGGTCCGGGCCGCTTCATCCCACAATGCCACCGAATCAAGATTGGACTAGTAACAGTAAGCATATTGAACAAAATCAACGCCCACAACTAGTTTGTGTTCTACTCGTGCATAGAAACTACGCATAAACCTGGCTCATGATGCCACTGTTGGGGAACATAGCATAAATTCAAAATTTTCCTACGTGTCACCAAGATCTATCTATGGAGTCATCTAGAAATGAGGGAGGAGTGGATCTACATACCCTTGTAGATCGCGCGCGGAAGCGTTCAAGAGAACGGGGTTGATGGAGTCGTACTCGTCGTGATCCAAATCACCGATGATCCTAGCGCCGAACGGACGACACCTCCGCGTTCAACACACGTACGGAGCAGCAACGTCTCCTCCTTCTTGATCCAGCAAGGGGGGAGGAGAGGTTGATGGAGATCCAGCAGCACGACGGCGTGGTGGTGGAAGTAGCGGGATTCCAACAGGGCTTCGCCAAGCGCTGCGGGAGGAGGGAGATGTGTCGTGGGAGGGAGAGGGAGGCGCCAGGGCTTAGGTGTTGCTGCCCTCCCTTCCCCCCACTATATATAGGGCCAAGGGAGAGGGGGGGGGGGCGCAGCCTTGGCCCTTCCTCCAAGAAAGGGTGCGGCCAGGGAGGAGTCCATCCTCCCCAAGGCACCTAGGAGGTGCCTTCCCCCTTTAGGACTCTTCCTTTCCCTTATCTCTTGGCGCATGGGCCTCTTGGGGCTGGTTCCCTTGGCCCATATAGGCCAAGGCGCACACCCCTACAGCCCATGTGGCCCCCTGGGGCAGGTGGACCCCCGGACCCCTTTCGGCACTCCCGGTACAATACCGATAATGCGCGAAACTTTTCCGGTGACCAAAACAAGACTTCCCATATATAAATCTTTACCTCCGGACCATTCCGGAACTCCTCGTGACGTCCGGGATCTCATCCGGGACTCCGAACAACTTTCGGGTTACCGCATACTAATATCTCTATAACCCTAGCATCACTGAACCTTAAGTGTGTAGACCCTACGGGTTCGGGAGACATGCAGACATGACCGAGATGACTCTCCGGTCAATAACCATCAGCGGGATCTGGATACCCATGTTGGCTCCCACATGTTCCACGATGATCTCATCGGATGAACCACGATGTCAAGGACTTAATCAATCCCGTATACAATTCCCTTTGTCTAGCGGTATGATACTTGCCTGAGATTCGATCGTCGGTATCCCGATACCTTGTTCAATCTCATTACCGGCAAGTCTCTTTTACTCGTTTCGTAACACATCATCCCGTGATCAACTCCTTGATCACATTGTGCACATTATGATGATGCCCTACCGAGTGGGCCCAGAGATACCTCTCCGTTTACACGAAGTGACAAATCCCAGTCTCGATTCATGCCAACCCAACAGACACTTTCGGAGATACCTGTAGTGTACCTTTATAGCCACCCAGTTACGTTGTGATGTTTGGCACACCCAAAGCACTCCTACGATATCCGGGAGTTGCACAATCTCATGGTCTAAGGAAACGATACTTGACATTAGAAAAGCTTTAGCATATGAACTACATGATCTTGTGCTAGGCTTAGGATTGGGTCTTTGTCCATCACATCATTCTCCTAATGATGTGATCCCGTTATCAATGACATCCAATGTCCATGGTCAGGAAACCGTAACCATCTATTGATCAACGAGCTAGTCAACTAGAGGCTTACTAGGGACATGGTGTTGTCTATGTATCCACACATGTATCTGAGTTTCCTATCAATACAATTCTAGCATGGATAATAAACGATTATCATGAACAAGGAAATATAATAATAACTGATTTATTATTGCCTCTAGGGCATATTTCCAACAGTGCCGACAAATCCCGATAGGAGCTGCACATATCTCGTTCTCAGGGCACACCGGATAGGTCAAGCTACGAGTAAAACCAGCCCTCGAGTTGCCCAAGGTGGCCCCACAGGCTACCCATTTCGGACCAACACTCACAGGAGCACTGGACCGGGGGGGTTAAATAAAGATGACCCTTGGGCAGGCCTACCCAAGGGAAAGAAAAGGCTAGGTGGCAAATGGTAAAACCAATGTTGGGCCTTGCTAGAGGAGCTTTATTCAAGGCGAACTGTCAAGGGGTTCCCATTATAGCCCAACCGTGTAAGGAACGCAAAATCCGGGAACATAACACCGATATGACGGAAACTAGGGCGGCAAGAGTGGAACAAAACACCAGGCATAAGGCCAAGACGTCCACCCTTTACCAAGTATATAGATGCATTAATTAAATAAGAGATATTGTGATATCCCAATAAAATATCCATGTTCCAACAAGGAACAAACTCCAATCGTCACCTGCAACTAACAACGCTATAAGAGGGGCTGAGCAAGCGGTAACATAGCCAAACAACGGTTAGCTAAGACAAGGTGGTTAGAGGCTTGGCTTAACAATATGAGAGGCATGATAAGCAAGTGGTAGGTATCGCAGCATAGGCATAGCAAAAGAGCGAGCATCTAGTAAGCAAAGATAGAAGTGATTTCGAGGGTATGGTCATCTTGCCTGAGATCCCGCAAGGAAGAAGAACGAGTCCATGAAGAAGACAAACGGACGTAGCCAATGTATCCTCACAAACGCAACATTACCGAATTACCGAGAAGAAGTACACCGGAAAGAAAGTAAACAACATAGTAAACAAACATCACATAAGCATGGCACGATGCGCAAACACGTATGATGCATGTCCGGTTTAATGAGGCATGGCATGGCAAAGTGCACAAACAACCCTACAAATTAAGTGGAGCTCAATATGCAACTCCGTTGCATATTGAAGAAACACCATGTTCCATAATTTAGTTCGATCTCGTTATGTACCCAACAATTATTAAATGTTCTTAACATGGCAAGGGGTGAAACACAACAAAACTACCTATCTAGGCAAGTTTAAATAAGGTCGGAAACAACAAAACAACAAGTCCGGAAACTCCTCATGTGCATATTTTAGGTTTGGCACTGATCTGTCCTAAGCCATATTTTAAAGTTGTTAAACATGCAAAGCAATGCCACCATGTTAAACTAGGCAAAATTCTACCCCATTTACATATAAAGTTTATTAGATTTGGAGCTACGGTTATTAAGTTATGAAATAAATCATTTTAACAAGTTATTTAAGTAAATTTAAACAAACAACATTTTATACATTTTAAACATGGATGAAAATGACATATTATGAAACTACACAAAATTCTAAGCAACTTTAATATAAAGTTTGTTTTTATATGATGCACCGTTTGTGAGTTATTATATGCATGAACAACAAGGGGTTTTCTGTAAAACTGGCAAACTCTGGATAAATAGCAAAATCATAGCAGCAGGGAAAAAACACTATATGGGCCAAAACTGAGCAGAGGTCCAACAGAACAGAAATAAAAGGAGGCGCTGGTGGTGGCCTCACCATGGGCCTCAGCCCGGTTCAGTGGAGGAGGAGGTAGGCCGCGAAGGGGCAAGCTGGGCCTGGAGGCGCGGGATGCAGCCCACGCGGTCGCTCGCACGCTCGACCTAGTGACGCAGGCAGCAGCGGGAGAAGCAGGGGCGCAGGTCAATGCACGCGGCGCAACGCGGCAGGAGCTCCGGCGAGGCGGTCTCGGCGGGGACCGATCGGAACGGGACTGGGGCGGCGGGATCTGGGCACGGGGATGGAGCTCCAACGGCTCGACGGGAAGCTTCGGGCAGCCATGGCATTGGGTGCTCTCCTGTATTGAGAGATAGAGAGCGAAGCGTGAGGGAGGGAGGGAGAAACGACAGTGAAGAAGAAAGAGAGAAAGGAAGGAGGCAGAGGAGCTGCGGCTTGGTACATCGAGCGAAGAAAGAGGAACAGGCGCTGGGATCTCCGATGGTTGCTGCTGCTTGCGGCGGCACCTGAGGCAAGCCCCTCGGGCACGAGCAGGAGGGAGGAGTGGCGCTGGTGCGAGCTTTGAGTCTAGCTAGGTGTTCGTCTCCTCGAACGCGACGAGGAGGAGGCGGCGCCTGTGGTCGAAGACGACAGGAAGAAGCCTGGCTCCATGGGGCTTGAGGATGCTACTGGAGAGATGGAGTGATGGATCGGTGGTGGTTGGCCAAAGGGGATCCCAAGGTGGTAGGAGGTGGTTTTGGTCTCGGTGGTTGGCTGAGAGGTGGAGGGCATCGGTTGGGCAGGGAACAAATCGAGGAGGGGCAAACTGGCGGCGGCGGCGGAGGGATTTGGTGGATGGGACAAGTGGCTAGATTTTAGGGTTAGACTAGATTAGGATATGGGCTACCTCGTCCCTCCGATCGCGAATAAATAGCTAGGGAGTCCAATTAACAAAACGGAGATGTTTTGTAGATGTTTGGGGATGTTCCGGACACAACGGTAACGACTGTCCGAGTCGGGTCCGGGACAGCTTTCGGACGCGCGCGGGAGGAGGTCCGATGCACTGTGCAAAGAGGGGTAGGCATGGGCCTAGGTGGACTGTGGAGAGCGGGTTGGTCTGAGAGAAGAGGGGAGAGATGCAGCCCGACACAGTTTCCGGAGACCGAAAACATCCGACGAATAGACCGGCTATACTGCCGCTATAGTTAATCGTTGGGGCGTCAAACGAACTCCGAATGCGATGAAACTTGGCAGGCGGCCTATCTACACTATAACAACACTGCATGCCAACTTTCAACCCATTCCGAGAACATTTTCCGGCCACTTATAAAATAATATTTCGGACGTGCCGCGGACGCGTGCAAGTGTGTCTGGGCTCAGAACGGACAACAGAAGGAACTGGGAGACCGGGACAGATGCAAGTTTTGACAACATGATGATGCAATGTACATGATGACATGTCAAGATGCAACACGCAAGCGAATGACATGGCAACGACGGCGAGTAACTGGAAGACACCTGACGCAACTGTCTCGGGGCGTCACAGGCTGCGAGGCGGCCGGCCGGCGAGTTCGAGGCTAGAGTTTGGAGGTTTGGGGGTGTCGGATTTTGAGGAGGTCGCGGAGTGGAGTGGGGAGTGTGGACGACGACCGGTCCACGGCTTCCCCATTTAAGAAGGACCGCGACCGTTCGTTTGGGCGGATGACAGGCGGGGCCGGCCGCGCGTGCGCATTGATGTTGGTGGGTGGGAGGTAGGTGGCCGCCTGCCACGCGGCTCCGACGTGGACGAGCGACGCGTCCGTTTGCTGCCCGCCACGACTCAAACCAGGCGCATGTTTGCGCTTGAAATAGGTTGGCTCGGACACAAAACGGATCAGATGGATCCGGGCCGCCTCGCGCTGGGCCGTCGCGTTTGTCCCTTTACCCCAAACTGATTGGGCCGGACGGGATAAGATCGCGCGGTGGAGTTGGGCTCAGTCCCTTTCCTCTAGTGGGTGTCTTGAAATTCATAGTATGTTCCAGTATTCCGTTACTGGTAGATGTTCGAATTGTTTGTACGAAGGAAAAGACGTACTCGTATCCAAACAAAGCCATTGTGATAATCAATGAAAAGGCAATGATTTTGCCTTTATTTAAAAAAATCAATTGAATTAGCCTCTCATGATAGAAAACATCTGTGTGATGGGTTTTGGGGTTTCTCATCCGGCTATCATTGTTTTATGTACTGATCTTTTTGATGGATGTATTGACATTTTTTGACTTAATTCAATCCATGTGAAAAACATGCCCACGAGGCTAGCAGGAATCGTACTAAGCATAGCACATGAGTATTTATGAACATAGTAAGTACTGCATACGCATGAACCAATGAAAGTGAGATGAACAGATTATACCATGTGGTTGAGAAAGTGAGGGCCGTGGCAGCGGAAGGTTGATAGATTTTTTTTTAATTTTTTTGCGGAAAGCGGCAGGTTTGAGACAAGTGTGTGGAAGAAAACCAAATGGTGTCTGGCAATCCACAAGAGAAGACAATGTTGGTACAAGCGCGACCGCTCGTACCAGTGGTGGTATCATGCAGCGCCGCCTCCCCTTGATCGATTACTTTTATCGCGTACAAACGGATCTCAGATGTGACGAACAGAGAGACTCCAACTCAAAACACAGAAGTAGAAACCTCACCTCCAGAAAGGACCCAGAGGGGGAATAAAAAAAAGGCATCCACCTCGCCATTGCTTCAATCACGAAGACTACAACATCGATCTTCATCGTCATCCTTGTCCTCAAGAGAGGCTCCTCCATTCATCTCATTGTAATCTCAAATCGTAGTGTTGATTTATACGTGTATCACATTGATCATTCATCTTTCATTGCTATGATCACCTTGGTGATGTCTTGTATCTCTATGTTTGAGTAATTTTCTAGTCCTCAGGGATATGGAGGAATCCTAATAGTCATATGAATTGAACACCAATAAGATATATAATCTTTGTTATATGATTGTGATAATGTTCTTCGTGGTATTGTGCGAACGTCGCCTGCACAATATTTAGCCATAGTGGAATAACGAAACTATTATCTTTGTGATATGAAGGTTAGAGGTACAATGATCACATAAGCTACTTCCTCTACTCAGTGGATCATTAGTAAGGGAATAACGGAGACCCATACGCTTTATGTCGCCTCCACAAAGAGAAAATGAGACTCTTAATCACCATCCTACTTCGCCGGTAGTTATTGGAGGGACGGTGGTGACGTGCGTGTGATGTCTACTACATAACCTTCTTCTTGTAGATGTTGTTGGGCCTACAGTAGCAATTTTCCCTCAAGTGGATGACCTAAGGTTTATCAATTCGTGGGATGCGTAGGTTGAAGATGGTCTCCCTCAAATAACCCTGCAACCAAATAACAAAGAGTCCCTTGTATACCCAACTTTAAAGGGAAAACTCAATCCATTACAAGAGACTAGAGGGGGAGAAACATCATAAGATCCAACTATAATAGCAAAGCTCGCGATACATCAAGATCATGCCAAATCAAGAACACGAGAGAGAGAGAGAGATATCAAACACATAGCTACTGGTACATACCCTCAGCCCCGAGGGTGAACTACTCCCTCCTCGTCATGGAGAGCGCCGGGATGATGAAGATGGCCACCGATGAGGGATCCCCCCTCCGGCAGGGTGCCGAAATAGAGTCCCGATTGGTTTTTGGTGGCTACAGAGGCTTGCGGCGGCGGAACTCCCGATCTAGGTTATTTTCTGGAGGTTTTAGTATTTATAAGATTTTTTGGCGTAGGTCTCACGTCAGAGGGGTCTCCGGATTGTCCACGAGGCAGGGGCCCACGTCCAGTGGGGGTGGGTGCGCCCCCCACCCTCGTGGGCAGCCCGAGACTCTCCTGGCCCAACTCTTTTACTCTGGGGGCTTCTTTTGGTCCAGAAAAAATCATCAAAAATTAGCACGTCAATTGGACTCCTTTGGTTTTCCTTTTCTGCGATACTCAAAAACAAGGAAAAAATAGAAACTGGCACTGGGCTCTAGGTTAATAGGTTAGTCCCAAAAATCATATAAAATATCATACAAATGCATATAAAACATCTAAGATAGATAATATAATAGCATGAATACTTCATAAATTATAGATACGTTGGAGACGTATTAGCGAGATACGAAGTTGCGACTGTATGCACATATCTTGCTATGGACTCCGGCACTCCGCCCACACAATGCACATATAACAGAGAGTACATATCTGAACCAAAAGGTGTGTTTCTACATTATAAAGTATCATAAATACTAGTATTGAATATAGACTCTCTCATAACTCTTTTAGCCCTACTGCATAATCCATCATTTTCATTACTCTCTTGTTCTTAGGCCCTGTTTGTTTGGGCTTGGTCTTCAGCTTTTGCTGCTTCTAGCCTCCTAAAAGCTGAAGCCCAGCCAAACACCTATTTCGTGCGATGGTGCTTCTGAGAAGCACGTCTCGAAATTGCACTGCGAAGTAAAAGCACCTCTAGACTAGCTTCCCGCAGCTCCATCGGCTTCTCATCCCCTCCCGCAGAAGCATGTCCTTCCACTTTGCTGAAATTACATCAAGAATGCCACCGCCACCCCTTCAGATTTTTCCTCTCTCCCACCCCGTCACCGCATTTATATTAAACTTTTATGCATATGAAAAATCGATGTGACATGTTAATTTTAAAGAACGTTATACAAAATCAATGTACTAACAAAAGGAGTAATATGTGATACTTTTTAATTCCACATATTACAATTTATATTTTAATTTTAAGACAATTTTGGGAGTAGTATGGCTCCGTGAAATAAAAAATAACCAATTCTCAATTTGAGATCCATAGTCGTTTTGATCAAGATCTAATCATCTTTTTGTTTTTGCTCAAATCTAGATGTTAATATAGGAATTTTTTTTCTTGGCATCATGTGACAAATTCACGAACGCTTTAAAATCATTAATTAAAGGGAAGCCCCCCTTCTAACTAGAGTATAACCGACAAAACCACATTTCTATTTTTCTATAGTTAGATGCATACGGTGTCCATATATAGGTTCGATGTTAGTAAATATCTTGACAAAGACTTGTAGAATATGTAGAGTATATAAATATCCGGTACTAGACCAGAACTCGAGAAGGAGGTTTGTAAGAGCGTGTGTGGTCTTGAACAAAACCAGGGTAAGCAATATTGGACCTGGGTTGCAACATCTCATAGCTGAAAAATGACCCGGTTCTAGCTCTAGGATCAATTAGATCAAATTTTTGAACAGCCACGTCGGCCTCTCCTCTCTACTACCTGGATGTCAGGATCATCGTCTCCTCCATTACCAGATCCTAGCGGGTGAGGTCTTGCTTCGTGTGTCCGAATTTTCATGCCGAGACGTCAACATGTGATTTGTCCTCTAGAATGCCATGATTTCTCGCTGTCATTGCCCATTAATTCCCCCCGCATTGAAAATAAATCTTCTAGTTTAACAATTGGCGAGAGATATACTGCCAGCCATCACAGGCTCCCTTCGCAGCGAGATGCTCTCATAGAACCAGGTGGAGGTCCGACGATACATGAAGTTGAGCAATTCCAAGGCAATTCCAAGGCCCTGACGCACCATGACTCCTGAGGATGCGTCGGTCACCACACTCACCATGTTTGCACTCAGCAACTCCACGTGTAGGGGCCGGATCCTCACGGTGTGTCACCTCCCTAACTTATGGTGCATGGAGTCGACCGCGTCCGGACTGAACCTGCCATCAACACCCCATTTCAAACACACGGATTTCCCTTGATTTTAGGGCATGCTTGGTTTGCAACTAAATTTTAGCAAGCCAATTAATATTTAGCAGCTTTAGAAAATTGGGAGTCATTTGGTCGGGCTCCAGTTTTTCCCAAACCGATCACTAGGCAAAGCTGACGAATTTTTTAGGGGTGGCAAAGCTGACAAATACTGGTACACAATGCTTTACCAAATGCCCATCGTTCTTTCTTCCCTCCCGCGGCACTTCTTAGCCGTAGCCCGCACCACCCGGTCTGCATATACAGCCCGGGGATTCCCAACGGCCCGTTGTCTTTTTTGTACAGAGAGGCCGGGCCGGTGCTGCGAGCCGAAGTTCAAACGCAGTCCTCGCTGGTCGTGGCCCAGGCGGAGGTCAATCATTCGCGATCTGGTGTCCGATTAATCCATCTTTGTTGCAATCAGACAATCTCTACTCCTAATGACTGAGTTGGTAGGATTGCGTCCACGGTTTATTTTCGTCAGGTTTATTTTCGTCTGGTTTATTTTTGTTTGGTTTAATTTGGTCTTTCCTTCCATCATCATATCCTCACGTTGATTTTTTTCACCCTCCCAATAAATCTCTACTCCTAATGACTGAGTTGGTAGGATTGCGTCCACGGTTTATTTTCGTCAGGTTTATTTTCGTCTGGTTTATTTTTGTTTGGTTTAATTTGGTCTTTCCTTCCATCATCATATCCTCACGTTGATTTTTTTCACCCTCCCAATAAAAACTTTCTTAACATTTACAAACTTTCCCAATAAAAACTTTCTTAACATTTACAAACTTTCCTAACGAGACACCGTCACAAACAGGCAGGTACAGAAATCACATTACAAACATTAAAACCCTATTTTCATGAAAATCAATTCAAAATCCTAACTTTCCTAACGCATCGATTCTTACCTTTCCTATGTACCTCATTGGTGCCCCATCGATGCCCCCTCCCACCAAATGTAAGTTCTTTCATCCCCTCGCACGATCCCCTCGAACCACCGTCAAAGTAAGGAAACACCCAGCGCCTTTGTTCCAAATCATGCCATTTTAGTCAACGCCAAGCTGCTCATGGCCGGGGACGCCGTCGTCTTCATGCGCCGCGCCGACGGGGAGCTGCTCGCCGGGATCCGCCGCGCGCCCAGGTACCCCGCCGTCTCCCAGCAGGCGTCCGAGGGCGCCGAGCGCCGGCCACGCAACGCGCGCGTGGGTCCCGCCTGAGGAGGTGGACGAGGCCGTGCGGCTCGCGGCAGAGGGCACGCTCTTCACCGTCACCTACTACCCGCGCCAGGGCGCCGGGGAGTTCGTCGTGCCCAAGCAGGAGGTGGAGGATGCGCTGATCGGCGCCTGGGCACCCGGCGTGCAGGTGCGCATGAAGTTCCTCGACGCCGAGGAGCGCCGCACCGAGTGGAACAACGACGCCGTCAAGGCCGTCGAGTCGTCGACCCCTCCATCTGGCGCATGCTCGAGGTACATCTTGCGTCCATACATCCATCTCTCCAGTCAATCCATCCGATCATTGCGATAATTGTCTGGTTGATCGATGGAGTCCACCTCTGTTTGGTTCAGGCATGCTTGCTTCAATTTGTTTGCTCTGCCATTCAGTATGGAGTAGCCCTAGATGTTCACCATGCTAGCGACTCGCCCGTCAAACCGCAGAGATCCCTCGCATGGAGTAGCCCTAGATGTTCTAGGCCACCACCGCCAATCCGGCGAGCCTACGCTGCGACCGTTCATGGCGCCTGGGGGCAATGAACTGGCATTGCGGTCATGGAGGGGAGGCTCAGGAGCAGGGCGACGCTGGCTGGTAGAGGAATTCGAAGGAGCCAGGCCGCCCTGGCGATCACCTTGACTGCTGCGTCGTGCACCAACTAACGGCAGTGTCCGCGGTGGTGAAGAAGCATACACGGCGAGGCTAATATAAGGTATACCTTGGAGGACGCAACCCCCTGTCGTCAACACGTCATGGCCCGAATCGCCTGGAGGCCTCAACCCCTGCCTGTGCTCCAGATTCACAGTGTGTCCTGACGAACGAGGCGGCAATCTCTGAATTGAATAATTGATCGTTCATCCCGTTCTACTGCTGATTCGCTCGGCGCCACCTCTGTGGTACTCTTGACTGCTTTCACATATCCCCACAAGGTATAGTACGTGGTATCCCACCCCATGTCATGTAATTGCATTCTGAAGCAATTAGTACATAGGAGTCAACCCATAGGACAAGGAGGACCCGGTTATAGATTTTTTTAAGGGAGGGTGTGCCGTGTACGGGAGCATATCTGTTAGTTTGTATCCTATGTTTAACAATTTCGGAAATTTTTGTAGTATAAAAATCTCAATAGTGAGGATACATTGCTGAACGTGATGTGATGTATATGATTTAGTTTATCATTAGTTGTTCTCCTTGCCACTACCCACTAAATTTCAGATCTGCCTTCAACTTCTAATGGTAAATATCCAATTAATTTTAGTCGGCTCAAAAGGCTTCAAGCTTCTTTGTCCATTATTTCCTGTTCAACTTTAAGAAACCTTTAGTTTGTTTTGTTTCACTTACTTTACTATTCCTTCTTGATAAACTCACCAGGTACTGTATATATCTCTCCCTGGTCACAGTGGGATGGCTAATAATTTCATGCACAACACCACAATAGCAGATATTCGGAGATTTGGAATTGTTTTGCTGTTTTCTTTCTATGAAAGATAAGCATGAATGCAGCGATGGCAAACCTAAACATCGTTGCCAATTTTCTCTTTCACAGAATAGGATGAATGTCACGGCAGCAGCTGCAAACTCCAAGAACGTTATTGTCATGGGGGGCACCAGTTTCAATTGTGTCTTCTTGCAAGCTCCTTGTCAATGAGAGGCACAAGGTCAGTCTGTACTCTGTAGATACATTTGTGATGCAGTGATTCTTCTCTTATGCTAACTAATACATTGATTATGTCCTATGATTCTCTAGGAGCACTAAGAAATTATATGTTTTCTTAAGGGTCACATCACACGAGGAAACTCTCACCCACAGCCATGAAATTTCCAATTGAATCAAATGCAAATTATACATAGTGCTCTTCCAAGCCACAGTTCAACCCCCACTTCTTGCCGCTCGCCTTCAGCCCCAGCAAGACGATTAAATATTTTACCTTAATCCATATATCAGATCTCGTGCTCAAGAAGACGATGGTGAAGAGCATGATAATGATCCAAATGTATGTTAACAATTGGTCCAGTTTAGAAATCTAAACAGGAAAGCTGAGGGGCCATTTAGTTTATACCCAGGCCCACCTCGCCAGAGATGGTGCGTGCAGATATTTTGGCGAACGATTCCCCTGCCCTGTTTCGCCTGTCCGTGGACGCAGAATGAAAGCAGCGACCAGTTTTTTTTGGCATGACTCCTATAATTGGGTTTCAATCCAAACAGTACCCAGTCAATGCCGAACTTCTTACTCAATATGACTCCTCAGGTTTCATTTGTTGGGGAGGCAGACAGAAACAACGATAACTAATATTTTTTCTTTTCACTCACAATAATATTGTCATCAGATACAATTGCTATCAGGTTAGTGTTTTGTGAGCTTTCATCATGTCCCTTTATGGAACTTTTAAATGTTGATTATCATTTATCACTGCTGCTACTTTATGCAGAGTATTGATGTTTGTACTGAAGGAAGTCCAAAAGTCTTATCGATGCAGGCAAGACACTTGATATGACAAATTTCAAGTGGAAACGAACAAATATTATGCTTGTTCATCGCTTGATGTCTACCCTGACTATTCTTTCATTTGAAACTCGCTAATAACAAGTTCTTACTCTGCTGTTAAAACTGATGTTGCTAATTCGGTTCATAAAATTATTGTCGTTATAATTTGGCGATGTAATACTTTGCCATAAGCCAATATCAAATTATGAAGCATTGCTATAACTTCCAACGTGGTGCTAGAGCATTATATATGAATGTACTTAGTTAAAGGCCATCCAAAGATACACATTTGCAAGGAAACTGCACAATGTCAATACGAATATGAAAGATAATTGGATAAATAACTTTGAAATCTGATCTTTTTCTGATGATAACACAACTTACGCTGATTTCCATAATGAACAGAGAATAGAAAAAGTGTTGTTGCGGCCATGACTTGAATAACAAACCAAATTCACAAGGTCGGTACTGGACTATTGGTAATATATATTCTTTTGGCAGGGATTTAAAAATACTTCACATCTCTTTTTAGTGGATTTTGTGATAGGAGTGAGAGTTGAGAGTGAGCGGGTTGGAGGCTATGGTTGATTTGTTCAGTTACGAATGTGAGCGGAATATTTTCCCTACTTAAGAAAAAGTGGCAAATTGGATAAGGCAGTCATATTTTTTTGATCAGGTCATACAATATATTTTTTAGGATAGAAGGGTAAATGCATTAGTTTGTTGTTTTAATAGTTAATAACAGACGCGGTGGCGTATTAGTTGCATCCCCAACAACAGCCATCATATTTTTGTTTTGTGGTAATGCATGACATTCAACTGTATGTTACAACATGGCAATGCCTCATGAGACATCGAATTTGCCTTCTTTGCTTGGGGTCGTCATGGGCGGCGCACGCCTCCTCCGCCTTGATGGTCGTGGCGGATCGGCACGAACACGGGAGGAGGGGATCATGGCGGAGAGCAAGCGGTTGGTGGGGGCACTCCTCCTTGGTGGTCCGTGGGGAAGTATGGTATGAAGGGAAGAGGGCGCCAGGACGAAAGTGAGGTGAGTCTCATCCGGTTATAAAGTAGAGGGCTCCAGCGAGAAATATTAGGCTATGGTGGGAAACTGAGCTGGAAGGAGAGAGGGTCCGACATGAGGGAAGGGTGCCTCATGGTGTGGGGTTTTGTGTTGTGTTGGGACCGCGTGTTGGAAATAACATGGCGGATAGTTCGGACAACGACATTGCTCCCCATATACGAGATGGATTTGGGGCAGCCTGTACTAAACCCGGGCAAACGTCGGGCCGGGCCGGGTTTCGGGCCGGGCTTGTAAAAGCCCGACCTTCATTTCTCAAGCCCGAGCCCAACCCGAAGCCTAAAATACTCCCTGTTTTCAAGCCCGAGCCCGGCCCAAAATCAAGCCCGAAGCCCGAAAGCCCGGCCCGAATGCTGTTTTTTAGTACGCGCACGTGCAAGCCCGGCCCGAAGCCCGAAAGCCCGGCCTGAAATACAGAAAAATTGAAGCTCGAGCCCGGCCCGAATTATCTTTCGGGCTGCAAAACAAAGCCCGAGCCTGGCCTGAATGTCAAGCCCGACCTGGCCCGGCCCGGGTCGTCGGGCCGGGCTGCCCATGCCCGGGTTTAGCCCGGACTGTCCAGTCGGTTGAGTTTTGAGACCGTTGGGCGCCCATTTGAAGTCCGAACATGCCCGGACGTACGAGGAAGAAATGAGCTTCGACCATAGAGGTGACCTTAATCATTTATTTGATTCATTTATATACATTATAGCCCGTAGCAACGCACGGGCATTCTACTAGTTTCCATAGGTAGGCGGTGGGACCTCGGATTGGATCCTCCTCCGGTGTAGAGCCTGCTACAGTTGGCCCTCTTGATCGCCGTGTCGTCGCATGTGTTTGCATCGACAAGCCGTTGTGAACCTGTCTACGTAGCTAATTACTACGTAATAGGAGCCTTGTTGTTTATGTAGCAACAAGTATCGTATTTGCCGGAACAACCGCGAGGCAAGCTCGGGATTTGCTTGTCCTTTCTTCTGGAGATAACCGCTTTTTAGAGTTTACAGGACAACTTTGGCTAATCTTGCATGATGGCATGATCGGATATGCCCTTTGCTTGTAGTGTTGGGCATGGTATCAACTATCAAGACAAATGAGCTGCTGCAGTACGTCTGCAAGCACGTCTGCAAGCAATCCTTTATTTTCCATCTCGTTGTGTCATTATATATGACTCAAATTTGAGCTATCATTTATTTCCTTTTTGCAAAAAAAAAAACAACCGACTCTATTTACAAAAAAACAAGTACAAAGTATCCAAACAGAATAAAACTTATATCGAGGCCCTTAGACAACCGAATGACCATTATCGCCGCCTGAACAAGGCGCCGACGCGTTGTTGTCACCGCTCCCCTGTCAGAGCACGTGCCCCTAAGGACCAACACCCTGGAGCCGTAATTATCGTTATTGAACCATTAAATTGAGGGTACAGAAAAGACTTGACTTTTATAGATCCCAATTCTTTTGGCAAAGTGATGAGGCCAAGAAGAAGTACATGTTGTTAGATGGGATATTATTTGCAGACCAAAAGACCAGGACGGGTTAGGGATAAAAAATTTAGAGGTCAAAAATAGATGTCTGCTTAGCAAGTGGCTATACAAAATATCTACTGAGACCGAGAGTATGTGGATACAAATCTTGCGGAATAAATACTTACACTCTAAGACTTTGGACCAAATCACCGTTAGGCCAACGGACTCACCCTTCTGGAAGGGATTAATGAAGACGAAAGCAACTTTCTTCCAAAGAGTGAAATTCCTAGTTGGTAATGATAATACTACTAGATTTTGGGAGGATACATGGCTTGAGGAGACGCTTTTGGCTTTGCAATATCCATCCTTATATAATATTGTGCAACACAATGAGAATTATGTTGCCACAGTATTAAACGCGATACCCCTTAATATCCAATTTAGGAGATCCCTAGTAGGGGAACATTGGAATGCTTGGTTGCATCTGGTTCGTAGGTTGATAGAAGTTCACCTATCTGATCAGGCGGATACAATTCACTGGAAGTTAACCACGAATGGAATCTTCTCAGTGAAATCTATGTATTCGGACCTAATTGATTCCGGGCCATTGTCGAGGTCGTTGCACATTTAGAAGATTAAAGCCCCGCTTCGCATTAAAATATTTATGTGGTTTGTCCATAAAGAGGTTATTCTAACCAAAGATAACTTGGCAAAAAGGAATTGGGTTGGTAACTCTAGGTGCTGTTTTTGTGATCAAAATGAAACGATTAAACACCTCTTTCTCGAATGTCCTCTTGCACAATTATTATGTCAATCAATTCATATAGCCTTTAACATTCAACCTCCAAGGAGTATACACACGATATTTGGGACATGGGTTAATAGAGTGGACATACATTTAGCTAAACATATTCGGATATGAGTATGTGCATTATTTTGGGCTACATGGAACACTAGAAATGATATGATTTTTAATGGGACACAATTCACCTTTTTTTGCAGGTTATCTACAAAGCTACAACCTGAATTCGTATGTGGTCTTTACTCACTCATGTGGACTTCAGGGTGCATTTGGTTATTAGGTGCAACCGTTGGGAGACGGGAGCACGGGCTATCTTCAGCCGATTTGGGTGGCGGGCTAATAATAGCCTAGGTGTGTAGGCATCATAGCTTATTATTTTATCACCGGATGTGGCACTTTTTTTAGCTTTATATCACCAGGTGTGGCGCTTTTTCAGATTTATTTGCTTTCGACTACTGTATAGTTGATGAGCTTCTTTGGACCTTATGACCTTGTTACGTTTTTATTTAATAATATGGCTGCATGCATCGATTGATGCAGAGGCCGGGATAATTACTTCTTTTTGATTTTTTTGATTTGAAGCGGCTGACACCAGATCTCGCCATCGCACATGCACGACGAAAAACCCTTACCTCAAAGATCTACGACGGAGCTTTGTCGATTTCATCCAGACAAACAAATTCAAGAAAGATCGGAGCCTGGAAGACCGACTCGAAGAAGAAGCGCCGCCATCCGTCAGAATGCTGCCCATGCGAGGACGAAAAACCCTACCGTAAACTACTAGTCGCCGAGGCACCGGAATTCTCCTCCGTGTCACCGACGCTGGAGCGACATTCAAAAGGAGATGAATCCACGGGCTCACTGGTGTTGCTTAAATGGGAGGTGTATACCCTAGCCGCCGCTTAGGAAAAAAGAATTATCCTCCCCGTCACCGGACGCCAGAACGACAATTAAAAGGAAGGTGAATCCACGAGCTCACCGGTGTTGCTTAGATGGTAGTTGTATGTATACCCTAGCCGCCGCTTAGGAAAAAAGAAGGCTCCATGCAATTCAATCAAACTTAAATTTCCCAAGGTTTATAATTTTTTTCTTTTGGATGTGATATTTCCCAAGGTATCCGATACTTTTCCTCTGGGGTGAATGAAAGTGAAAAGTCAAACGATTTAACGTTTTTCGAAAGTCTGCGTCAGCTGACCCGAAGCATGCACTCACACGGCCCCACCTGTCACCGGACGCACAACAACACTTGTCACCTTTGGGGTACTTAACCCCGTCACTCACGCGTGTGCCCCACCGTGCGCGGGCCCGTCGAGCCATTCTTTTTTTTTGAACAGGGAAGTGCCCCGAAGGGCCAGACTTACATTAGATAAGCTTCAAAGCACACTTTACATCAGGACCGAAAGAAAAAGAAAGATTACAACAAAGTCCCAGACTTTTGCATGGAGAACCCCTAACTGAAAGATTAAAATGCAATCGGGTCCTTGGCAGCCTTCGCTCAGATTGAACCTCGCCGTCGCCGGGGACGAACTACTTGGGGCGACGAGATCGCCATGGGTGCAGCACGTGCATCCCAGAGCCTCTGAACGAAAACTGGAACTGCCTCCCATAAGGCATGCAAGCCAGGAGGAAAGGGGTTGGCCGCCCTTCGACCAGAAGAAGCAGAGGGTCGATGAAGACCGGCAGCCGACTGCAGGCGCCGTAGCTCCACCATAGAATCCTCTGCTGATGAGCTCGAACCCGACCATCAATCTTCAGCTCAGTGCTTCCCCACCCCTCTTCATCCACCACCTTGGCGGCATCAAGTGGAGGAAGGTAGCAACGAGGCCTCCTGCAAGTGGTAGG
Source organism: Triticum aestivum (assembly GCF_018294505.1). Taxonomy (NCBI): domain Eukaryota; kingdom Viridiplantae; phylum Streptophyta; class Magnoliopsida; order Poales; family Poaceae; genus Triticum; species Triticum aestivum. The sequence continues at coordinate 548,973,357 of NC_057809.1, read as the reverse complement.
CATGTACATCTCCTGCTGCTCTATCTCTCTTCCCACAACCATGGTGGTAAGAACAGATCGAGGAAGAAGAGCATCTGGCGAACCATATTGGGATTTATTACAGCAAAAAAAGGGGGGAGAAGTGGGGACGAAACCGGACGGGCCTAAGCTTCGCCATGGATCCGGCTGAGGGAAGCCGCCGAAGGATCCGCTGCCAAGGATCATCCTTGCCTCCGTCTTTTCGCCACCAGCGTGGCCCCAAGGGAGAGTTGAACAACCACCTAGACAAGATCCAAAACGCAGCTCCACTTTATTTACCAGAGAGAGACACTCACACACTACTAGACCTAGGATCCAGACCTACATCCCACCCAGCGCCGGCCACCATGGCTGCCGGCGGCGAGGGGGAGGGAGGCCGGATGGGGAAGCTGGAGGTGGAGCTCTCAAGGATACGGCAGAACGCCAGTCCAGAAAGTCCGTCGAGCCATTCAAATCGGCTCCGCGGACTCGCCAACGGTTGGACCCGGAGCGCGACCGAGACCGGGACACGGTAACCCGGCCGGCAAGGCCCCGGTCCGACGAGGCAAGGCGGCCCACTGCCCGACGGGCCCCGCATGCCGGCCCCTAAATAATTCGTCCTCGCCCCTCCCTATCGCCTCTCCCTCCTCGCCCTCGCCTCGTCGCCATCCCTTCTCCGCTCCTCTCCTCGCCTCGCCTCGTCGCCGTCCCAAATTAGCAGCTGCTGGAGCTGGCCAGCCCCCGCCGCCGGCGAAATCCCTAGGGCCTGCCCCTCCGGCGCTCCATCCAGCCGCCGTCGCCGCTGCGGACGGCCGCGGCGGGTGGTCGGCGCGCGCGCTCCTCGCCGCCGCCGCCGCTGCTGTAAGATCTGAGCGAGCTGCTGCGGCTTCTGCTGCCGTGTGGGCCCGGGGTTAGGGTTTCCCTGTTCGTAGGGTGTGGAGGCGGGTCCATGGCGGGCCCCAAGTTTGGGTCGTTCAAGTCGGAGAACAAGGGGGACTCGGCCGCGTCGGCGGCCGGCGCCGCGGCGCAGAGGAGGGACCCGTACGAGGTGCTGGGGGTGGGGCGCAATGCCACGGAGCAGGAGATCAAGAGCGCCTTCCGCCGCATGGCCCTCAAGTAAGTCAAGCTCCAGGATTTGGCCTCGCGCTCTTGTTGTGCTCCTCACGAGTCAGCCAGCTAGCCAGGATGATACCAACTGCTAAAATTTGTGCTGGGTATAGCGTAATTCATATCAAATTTGCTCCTGCTATGGGAACGTTAGCTAATTTCGGATGAATTTGCCGCTTCTCACAACGACACACACAATTTCTTGGGACCTTTTTTAATCGCTTGTTAAGACCAGACCAGGATGTCTTTATAATTCAGTAGCTCTCAGCTAGCTTGTTTAGTAGTAATAGTTTGACGAAGGGCAATAATGCAGCGGCCTGAGTAATTTTCTGTTAATGCTTGCCCTGAAGGTACCATCCAGATAAGAATGCAGACGACCCGGTTGCCTCTGAGAAGTTCCAAGAAGCCACATTCTCTTACAACATCCTCTCAGATCCTGAAAAAAGGCGGCAGTATGATTCCTCTGGATTCGAGGTGATACATGGCTTGATTTGAGTAGTTTGAGTTGCTTGTTTCTCATGTGACTAATGCTTTTGTTGCCATGCAGGCCATCGAAGCAGATAGTCATGAATTAGAGCTGGACCTATCAAGTCTCAACACTGTAAATACAATGTTTGCTGCTCTGTTTAGGTAACTTGTTCAGAATACGCTGTTTTATTCTCTAATATTTGTCTGGTTATGAGGTTATGCAGTGATAGTTGTGTTTGTGCAGCAAGCTAGGAGTACCAATCAAAACCACAGTTTCGGCAACAGTTTTAGAGGAGGCATTGAATGGCTCGGTGGAGATTGCTCAGCTTCATCTGGGCAAATCCGTATGCAGGAAGGTTGGCAACTACCCGCCTTCGTTTCATCTCCATGCATTCTTTTTGTCGAGTGAGTAATATTTTAGATTGAACACATTGGCAGGTGGAAAAACAATCAGCTCATTTTTATTCAGTGGACATAACGGAAGAAGAAGCCAAATTGGGGTTAGTGTGTAGGGTTCGTTCAACTGCTAAAAGTAAATTCAAGGTTAGTTGCAAACTCGTCGTTAGCATCTATCTGTCACGTTCATTTGATAACTTAACTACTCCATTACCTTACTTTGGCTGAGAAGCTTCGCCATCTGTTACTTGTATTATTGCACTCGGATAAGTCAACTAACTTATCTGTTCTTTTCTGGTTAACTTTTGCACTCTGAGTGTTAAGAAATTTGTGGTGATATACTGATATGCACTGGCAAGGCCAAAAGGGCCATGGCCTGCCCAGGGTTAAAGCAAAAATAATTTTACATGAAGTCCAGCCTACATAATGTACTGATTTTTAACATGGTAGCACAGTTTGTACTATCTGGCCCGCCCAGTTTTTTTGTGGTAGCTCCGCCACTGCTGATATGTGCACCATCTCAAGAAGACATATAACTGGTCGTTTCTCTTGAGATTATCATGACACTGAATAATCACGTTTCAAATAATCAAGTACACAGTACATAGTATTTTGTATTATTGCACTGTAAGTTTGGCAAATTTTCGGGTCTCCTCCCATGAACAAGTACTTTTTTCTAAGGCAGGTCTTTTTTACTTTCAGTTGCTTTATTTTGAACCTGAAGAAAACGGTGGGTTAAGCCTTGCTTTACAGGTATGTTTATCTGGCTTATCATTTTTTTGTCCAAACAAACGTAATTTCCAGCATTTTCTTCTATTCACTATTTTTAAGACGTCCTGCCTTGGACGCTTAGGCGGCAAAGCACGCGCACGCTGGCAGCTCCTCACAATTTTGCCCGCCTTACTTAGTTATCGCTTAGGCGTTAAGGCTTTGGGTGCTCGCTTTAGGCCTTACCAAATAAGAACATTGCTTCTCTTTGTAACTAGTTTTTCCTTACCAAGCATGAATTGTCAAAATGCATGATTTGTTTCTTGCCATCAGCTTTTTATCTTCCCTAAATCTCCGCTTCTTACTGAAAAGGGTGTGTCAAATAGTCCAGAAGACATTCTAATCATGGGTGTCGGTGCATTATTCCAAGTGTGTCAAATAGTCCAGAAGACTATCTGACATTTATTGCATACAACTATGTTTCGTTACAACCCTCCTTGTGTTAATGTTTCCTTGTGTGAATTTTTGAACTTGAGCTTGTGCATTGTAATAATTGGAGCTTGTGAAGCCCAGAATCTCTACTTTGTTGATATGGTTGGAACTTCCCTCACCTCGGTATAATTAGGGAACTTAAAGTATTGCATTTTGCTAATTCATGTAAATGTCAGATATGTCCGCCAACATCATCTCAAGTTTAGATATGGACTGTATGTCTGTACTCTGTAGGGACACCAGCATAATCTTACAACATAATCCTACTGAGAAGCTGCGTTCTGTGAATGGCCTAAACCTTAACAAAGTCTTTTTGTGATCCTATCCCCCATCCAGAAGCTTGGTTAAATCCAGGCATTTACGCACATGTTGCTTTCTCAGGCCTAACCAGATCTTCTAGTGTGATTGGAGTAGTCAAATTTGGATTGCATAATGCCTTGGTAGTATGCTTGTGTTAGTCCATTTTATAATTTTCAGTGCGCTAGTTTTTGAGGCTTTGAGCATTATGTCAGCTGACGTCTACCAGTCTTGCAGGAAGATAGTGGAAAGACCGGGAAAGTTACTTCTGCTGGGATGTTCTTTCTTGGCTTTCCTGTGTACCGTTTTGAACATAATAATTCAGTGAGTATACAAATAGTGTCTTGTTGTCTATCCTTTTATTTCTTTGTTGGGTTGCCTCTTGACAAGCTCCAATCATTTCCAGGCTGCTGCTGCAAAAGATCCCGATAGTGCATTCTTTAAGAGATTGGATGGTTTTCAACCATGCGAAGTTAATGAACTGAAAGAAGGGACCCATTATTTTGCTGTTTATGGTATGCCACTTTTATGTTACTTCCTGTAAAATTATCCATGGCAAACATGTACAGGCTTATATAAAGCATTTGGTCCATTAGGTGATAATTTCTTCAAAAGTGCAACCTATACCTTAGAGGTTGTATGTGCTGAACCCTTTTCCACCGAAAAGGAGAAGCTACGAAGCGTGGAGGCAAAGATACTTGCAAAACGGTCCGAGCTGTCTAAATTTGAGTCAGAGTATAGAGAGGTATGCCCTACCTTTTGCAGATTCTCTACGGAAACAGCCTTTTAAGTGAAAACACATCATTATTAAGAGTTGGAATTGGCAGGTTTTAGCAAAGTTCACCGAAATGACCAGCAGATATGCTCAAGAAATGCAAACGGTACGTGTATTTGTGGAACATCTATTTTTGTTCCTTGCCTTGTTCTCACATCATGTTCTTGCATAGATCGATGAGCTTCTCAACGAAAGGAATGCCATTCATGCATCCTACACCAACAGCCCAACTCTAAAGCGGAGTTCCAGTGACAGCAAAGGGAAAACATCCTCTAAAGGGTCCAAAAGTGACGATGACCAAAGTGTAAGAAAAGAGAAGAAATCTAAGAGTCCGATGACGATGGAGGCATCAGTGAGCGATGAAGAGGGCCCTAATAAAAAAGAAAAGAAACCTAAAGAGCGTCTTCGCAGGAAGAGATGGTTCAACATCCATCATTTGAAAGTGGACAAAAGAAGACCCTGCTGAGAGATGTATTGTATCGTCTGAATGTATTATTTTGTGTCGATGATTCCACTTGCAGTATTCACCTTCTCATATCTTTTCTCCCAACACTGTACCGATTTGTTTCCTGAAAAGTCAGGAATCTTGGTAGATTTCGGAGATGTTGTAAAGAAATGGTATTTTGTACTGAAGTACTCAGCTAGCCCTGAAAACTCTTATTTGCACTTCTGGTCTCATGCAGTCGTGCCGAAGGCGCGACATTTGCACTTATATAATCTTGCCCCCAACGCTTTTGATTTGGGGCGGGTTTCGGTCATCTGTCCTGCCTGGAGGGACGCCAGCACGAACGGTTTGATCCGCTGAAGCCTGAAAATTACCAGTCGCGTTGGCGTAAACAACTTTCTCAAGTAGCGTCCTGGTTTTAAGTTGACAATATAGCTTGAGAAAAGCTAAAAAGTACCTGCCAACCAATAATACTTGCCACATGAGGTAAACAGTAACTCAAAGATTAGCGAGCCTGTTCTGCATTAGCTCTATAATATTGTGCAATATTATGTGACCTAATTGTCTTACGGATCTGTTAACAAATTTATTATTCATTGCATAACATTTAATTCAAGTGTCACATATTTGATCGTTAATGCTAGCTAGCATAACATTGCGAGTTCGTCAAGATGGATAATTACATATGATGCTGAACTGGGTTATGTTTCCGCTAATTTGACTATTTGTTATGCTTTTGAAAAAATAAATTAAACACAACAAATGTCTGCAACAACAACATGACCTTATCCCACAAAGCATCAAAATGAATCACAACATAATTATGATCAAACGAATACCATTATGCTTCACCTTACATTACAAGATGTACATGATTTATATAGCACACAAGCATGTAAAACAATACAATATGAGACGTAACAAGTATCATGGAATAAATAGGTGTTTGACACGAGAAAAATCTTATAGCACTCCGGGAGAAGGGAAGAGAAGGAGTATGTATTTCTCTCATGTGCCGGGGAAAAAGAAAAAATGAGGACGTGCCAGTGTACCGTAGTACACAAAGAAAAGTGATACAGGAAACAAGTATTTCATTTATCTCTTTGGATGAACAAAATTACAAGATCCCATAAAATATGGTCGCGCTCCGTGGCCTACTAGCGCCGCCTGCCTGACTATGACGATGTGCGGTCTCCTGGTTCCCGGGGCCTCGAAAAGCTCCCGGTTAATTACTCCCGCGGGTTGCTCCGCGAGATACCTCCGATTAAGCCGTGTGGTCGTCTTCGTCGTCTTCGCTTCGCGTTCTCCATGCATGATGATGATGGTGTGTGTGTGTGTGTGGTGTGGGCGGTGGCAAAGCCCGTGTCCTCGTCGGTACACGTGCCGCTCAAAACATGGCTTCGTGCTGGCCACATTCGCCCTCGCCGTCGCGCCTCGTCGGTCTTGACAACGTTGATTTAGTCGGTGTTGAAGTTGCATGGGTCCTGCACAGCTCGGACTTCTTGACGACGTAGCGGCTTCGTCGTGTATGCAAGGGGTTGCCTCGCGGGAGTATTCTTATGGAGACCGGCGTTGGTGTAAAACCAACGCTCACTCGTATCGGCAATGCCGATGTAATTGGCACCTTGTCTCGGCTGGACGCCGAGTTTACGGCGGTCCGCCAAGGCAAAGGATGCCACCTCACATGGCCATAGAAAGGGGACCTGTACATCGGCGACGCCGTGGGCCTGTACGCCGGGACCTGTTCACCAATGACCTGTGCGCCGTGATGGGTGCGTCTCACTTGATTGTACGCCAAGTCTATGGCAGTCTGTTTTGTCAAGGACGCCGCCCGACGAACTTGTGAGGAGATGTTGTAGTGGTTTTATTGCCTTGGGTGGGTGCTACACCGAAAGGGGACCCGTATGCCGGGGACGCCATGGACCTGTACATCGAGACCTATATGTCGAGGACCTGTCCGCCATGGTGGGTGCCTCGTCTCGACTAAACGCCGTATTCGGTGGTTTACCGAGACAAGTAGCACGCCGAGACCTGTACGCCAAGGACCTGTTCCCCATGGTGGGTGCACTTTCATAGGTGAGACTGGTCTCGGGCTGCATCGTCGTGAGCACCGGTTCCGCCACGTCGTCTCCTTCGGGAAGCAAGACACCAGACTTGTGCACCATGATCGAAACGTCGTAGACCTCTGCACCGGAGAGACCTGTTCATCATGGACTTGTCTCAGGCTACGTCGTTGCGAGCTCCGGCTCCGCCATGTCGTCTCCTCCGGGAAGCAACGCACATGACCTGTTCGGGGCGCCATGGACCTGTGCACCGATGACCTGTTCGCCGAGGACCTGTGCACCGGAGAGACCTGTTCGCCATGGACTTGTCGCGGGCTACGTCGTCGCGAGCTCCGGTTCGACCGCGTCGTCTCCACCGGAAACCAAAGCGCCAGATCTGTACACCGCGGTCGGAGCGCCATGGACCTGTGCATCAGAGAGACATGCTCACAATGGACTTGTCTCGGGCTACATCGTAGCGAGCTCCGGTTCGACCACGTCGTCTCCACTGGAAACCAAAGCGCCCCACCGCGATTGGGACGCCATAGACTTGTGCACCCGAGAGACCTATTCGCCATGGACTTGACTTGGGCTACGTCGTTGCGAGCTTCGGTTCCGCCACGCCGTCTCCTCCTAGAAGCATGGTGTAAAACCTGTACGCCGGTGTCCCGTTCACCATGAACCTGTTCGTCGTGGTCCTGTACGCCGCTGACATGGTAGACCTCCAAAGGAGCTAGAGGCTGGGCTATGTTGTTGGCGAGCTCAGGCTGCTCCCGAGTCATCTCCGTTGGGCGCGCCATCCACCGCCTCCATTGCACTTGGTAGAAGACGAGCTTCGCTTCATCCACGACCTTCTTCTCTAGACGCATTGTCTGCCACCTCCATTCCTCCTGGTATGAGAAGAGCGCTGTTGGGATGTGTCGTCCGCTCTCTCCGTTGCACCTGTACATGAAAAAGAGGATGGGCTGCTTCCTCGCCGTCCATAGGCGTGTGTCTGAGGGCGACGCTGCGCTCCTCTGATTTCATCCACTGCCTCTGTGGAGTCACATCGTGTTCTTCTGGACGCAGCCGCCTCGGTCTCTTCTCCGGAGGCGAACAAATTAACGGTGGTTCATCCTGCGACGGTGTCGTTCCTTCACCATGAACCTGGTAAGAAAAAGACCATAGAAAAGGAACGAAGAGGGCATGTTGGCGATGGCACATGCATGCACCGCATGCCTGCAGTCTCGGGTGTGTTGTTGTCGTCGTCACCACATCTTCGAGCTCGAACGGGTACGCTGTCGCCACCGCGTCCTCTCGCCGCGAGCGCAGCCGCGGCGCATCTCTCTCGGCTGGATGTGTCTTTCTTCTGAGTGTGTATGCTGCCACTGCCGTCACCGTCGGCACGTCCGCAACGTGAGTTCTTCTCTTCTGCATGAGATATCTTGATCTGGTCCCTCTAGTCAGTACATCACGGCTGCCTCGTCGCTGCCGCCATGGGTGCGTCCTTTCTCCTCGACGCTACCGCCAGGGCTCGGCGAGATACCGTGCTCCCGTTCTTGTGTTGCGTCGTTGCACCTGTACCTGAAATAGAGAAACGATACACATGTACCGTAGAGGAAGCTACATCGTCCGATCGTCATGGCACACCTCCTCATGGATGTGTTCCTTCGTGGATGCTCCGCCGTGGCTGACGTGCTGCCATCGCCGGACAAAGCCAGGCTGTGTGCGTGCTGCCAGGCTGTGTGCGTGCTACCCGGCAAGCGCGCTACCGCCTGTGGTTGTGCCCCACTGCGTGCCGCGGATGTGGTGGCCTTCCTGAGTTTCCTCTCCTCCCTTGGTGCGTGCGTGCTCCTTTATATAGAGGTGGTCGTAGGCCGTCTCGATTGAGCGCAAGCCCGCTTGCTTGGTCGGCAAGATCCAAACATTCTATCTTAAGTCTCCTTTCCATCTTACCTCTTCTTTTCTAATACGCTTGCATGCCTGCGCAAACAAAGAAAAATAAATAAATTGCTACATCCCTTGTTTATGCACGCATGCCTTTCCAAGATGATCGAAGACCAAGACGGTTGCTTTTGTTTCTAAAATTTTGTAACTTACCGATTGTACGTAAGCGTCCGGCCATGCCATCCATCTGCTGGTCGGGTTGCACCAGGTATTTGCGTATGTATACGCCCGTGCTTGCCGCCGGCCGCAGATACCTGAATATGTACGCATGAGTATTCGGATATGTACGCGGGCAAGCTTGCGTATTTATACATACCCAGTTACGTGCATGGCATGTTAAACTTGGCTCTGAACGCATGCAATATGGAAGTACTAGTATTTGGTCTCTTTGCATTGCGTGTACACATCCATGGCCATATGCACGTACATAGTTTTATCATGCACCAGTACACCGGCGCGTATGTACGGACATATGTATATACATGCTCCGGTTCAAACCTGCCTCCATATATAGCCTGCCCTAAAAACTCATTAAAAATTATTATTTTATGCCATAGTGTATAAAAACTCGTCGAACAAATGCCCCCTCATCGAGTTGAGCTTGAGTACGAAGCAAATCGAGCTTGGCTCGACGAATATCTTTTTTCCGCTTTTCTTGGCGCATTATTCATATGCAGCCTGGAGGGTAAATTCGGAGATAATATCTTCGTGACGAGCGTGCACGTCGTTTTGAAGATGTTTGGTTAGTAATGATGTGATTTAGTGTAGGCATCTCCATCCACACTTTTATTCTCTGGGGAGCTTGTTGGATCATATAACATGCACGATGCCAGCCAACGAAGCAACCCTATCCTGTCTTCATTCCATGGCGAAAGATCATGCCTTGTCCTGAAAACAAATACAAAATTTACCAATTTCGTCGCGATCGTCTAGCTGCTACAATGTCAACCGACTTGATTGGAGGGTTCACAGATTCACACTGGCCGCACTGGCGCGTTGCACTGCTCCCATGATCTTCTTGTGTTGATGTAGGCGAGGCATCAGTAGACCGTCGATAGCTAACCTTCATTCAGTGGATCGTCACACCACTCATGGCGTGACAATTTTGGTGGTACGCCAGGATGCCATCGGCCTTACGAATGTTTGAGGGGTTGATGTTGCCCCAGTGCTTCATTGGTGTTGAAGACGGGGCCACGGAGACACGTCGGCGCCAGCTTCATGAGCGCAAGTGTTGCCTTCTGGCGCCCATTGTGCCCGTCGGTGTAGACTATTGGTTGTCGGGTGTCGTCGGCGTTGTCATGGACGCATCGGTATTGCTACCCCCAAACACCCATGATGTAGTTCGATGTAGTGGTTTGTCGTCAGAATGCCGTTGACGATGACAGGAAACGATACTCCATGGCTGCAAAGATGTTGGAGGAGCACAACTAGAAACACCAAAATGAAAGTAGGCGGAAAAAAAAGTTTGCGGGTTTTTAAAATGTTGGCTTTCCCGTTATACACCAGCTATTGGGCGTGATATCCGAGAAGGCTGCCAAAGGACATGTCACTGGGAACCATCGAAAGACCTTGACGATTGCAACTCAACAACTTAAATAAGCTTCGGTGTATGTGTATGAAGACGCCGTGTTTCGGGATGTTTCCGAGAGGCAACATAAATTCATACTCTAGCCCATCCTCATACTGAGGGCCTCCACAGCTCAACATACCCCCTGCACATGCCCCATTGTAACGCCCCAGATGTAACTTTCCATATTCGTATCCAACTCTTGCCGTCTCCGGCGCTAAGTTATATTTATTTCTCGGGTTTGGGTCTTTGTCTCCGTGTGTTGTTTTCTTTTTCGTGCATCTCTTATCATGTCATCACGTGCATTGCATTTGCATACATGTTCATCTCATGCATTCGAGCATTTTCCCCGTTGTCCGTTTTGCATTCCGGCGTTTCGTTCTCCTCCGGTGGTCATTTCTACCTTTATTTCTTGTGTGGGGTTTAAACATTTCCGGATTGGACCGAGTCTTGCCAAGCGGCCTTGGTTTACTACCGGTAGACCGCCTGTCAAGTTTCGGGTCATTTGGACTTCGTTTGATACTCCAACGGTTAACCGAGGGACCGAAAAGGCCTCGTGTGTGTTGCGGCCCAACACCCCCCCAAATTTGGCCCAAAACCCACCAAACTCTGCTCCATGTCCTAGAGCGTTCGATCACGATCGTGTGGGCGAAAACCGCACCTCATTTGGACTCTCCTAGCTCCCTCTATGCCTATTTATACCCCCTCCATTCGGATCTTTTCTTCCCCCGTCCGAAACCATAGTTCTAAAAAAAAACATCTCCGCGCCGAGCCGGACACGTCCGACCCGGCCGGACATTTCTCCGCCGCCACTCCCGCGCCGCCACGTGGCACCAGACCACATCCCCGCCGCCAGGCCCGGGA